>NC_056751.1:328958860-328991360 GCF_019279795.1 Protopterus annectens | reverse complement strand
AGCCATTCATTTATGCAGCCTAAAGGTCCTGTCTCAAGCGAGACCAGATAAGAGAGAGAGTCTACTGTATTGTATTTGTAGGTCCACTATAGTATCTTAGTAGTGTATATTTTCAGATGTAATATTTACTAATGTCTTCAGAATTATTGGAAGATTCCATGACTGGCCTGATCAGGCACTGGCAAGGTGTACATTTGTGCTGCCAGGGACACAAGTTTATAAATGGACTCTAGGTGCTGGTAGTGCCTGTTAGTGCCAGCTGTTTGGGAATAAGATGAAGTCACTGATGGTCATCCCTCCTGCCTAAGGAAGAGTGTGGAGAAATGGATCACTGTCTGTGCAACCTCTGCTGGATTGAAGCTGTGGACTAAAAATGAAGGAAAAAAACCTATTCTGAATCTTAAGAAATGTTCAAGAAAATAAGAAGAGCAAAAGACAATGTAAGTAGGAAAAATATATCAAACTGAATGCAAAGCTTCAGAGAATAGCTAGAAGAGATAAGGAGGCATATTTCATTGAGCAGAGCAAGGACATTGAAGACAGTAACAGAAGAGGAAAAACAGGAGGTCTTTTCAAGAGGAGCGGTGATATTAATTAATGAAAGTTACTGGAAAAAATGAGTGTGATGAAAGCCAATGATGGGAGGGACTTAGTTGAAGCAGAAGTAGAAGATATCAAGATAAGGGGCAAAATATGCAGAAAAGTTTTATAAGAAATACCCCTACATCATTGATACATGTGATGGTATGATCTCTGATTTAGAGCACAGTATTTAGACAATGAAGTTAATGCACCGAGCATACCTCTCAACCTCTTAGCACAAGAAATCTGGAGAAAGCCAAAAATAATGGGGGGACAAATGTCCAAAAATAAGGACAAATTTTAAATATTGCTTGTATAAACTTAAGTTGTTAGACTAAACAGTTTTCTTTTACCATGCATTTTCTGAAGGATATGAAGTCAAAAACTGATATACCTGTCATTATTTAGTGGATTCAATCATCACGAATTTGCTAGAAAAATCACAAACTTTATGACAAATAGAGCAAAAATATAAGGCAAAAATCTGGACAGTTGAGAGGTATGGCACCCAGAAAACTTTAACAAGAAGACTGCATGGAACAATGAATCTCAAGCCCCTGCTTATACTTATCAAGGGTACCAGAACTTGTCAGAGATTTGAGATACATGACTAGGCTTAAAAAGGCCCTTGTGGACATTAGCTTAGTACACAACTATGAATTATTTAAAATCTTGCAAAATGATGCTTTTAAAGTGGTCACTGGTCTGGAAAAGGTCAGTTTATATTCCAATCCCAAAAAATGGGCAGTGCTAAAGAGTGCTCAAAATTATCAAACAATTGTGCTTGTTTCACATATAAACAAAGCAATCCACAAGATCCAGAAAGTTCCAGCAACATGTGGATTAAGAAAGGGCAGAGGGACCAGAGATAAAATTGCCAACATTTGCTGTTTAAAAAACATTTACTTCTGCTTTATTGACTACTCTAAAGCCTTTGACTGTACAGACCATAGTTTATGAGAATATGGGTCACCTTATAAACCTCCTGATGAATATGCATGCAGAACAAGAAGAAGGTTGAATCAAGTATGGAATAACTGAGTACTTCATGACTGGGAGGTGAGTGTGACAAGGATGCATATTGCCACTGTGCTTATTTAATTAATAAATAATATATCACACAGAATGCTGGGTTAGATTAATCAGATGGCGGAACCAAAACTGCTGGGAGAAATGCTAACAATCTGAGATATGCAGATGCTACCACTCTAATAGCTCAAACGAGGAAGACTTGAAGAATTCAAAAAAGTGTCCTTGCATTCAAAAAGCTGTCTAATTTAAACTTGCAAATTGCTTGCTGCAAATGTAAGAAACTTGCCTCATCTGAAAATGAATGCTAAGCACTTCAGCCCTGACAGAAAATGTATTTTTGGCATTCATTTCTGAATTCTGATGATGAATTTAACCGCACACAGCACAAAATGCTTCTGCAAATGTATGACTGATACTCAGAAACTGAATGCCGGTAATAAAGATTGCACCCCCTAACATCTTGCACCTGTGTTGTCTTTTCCAGTCAGCCCACCCTAGTTATGCTTCTGTTTGCCTACTAAAAGTTTAACCTTTTGTTCTCTGTTTCTAGTGTAAATGTGCATCACTGATAGATATTAACGAATTGTCAACAATTGTAATGCATTCAGTGTGTTCTTTGTACTTAATACCCTGCTCATGGAAATCCGCACCTGTATGGCCTTTAAAAGAAGTTTACTTAGGATATGCAGACAGCTACAGGCTATACTATACTACACCACACTACACTATACTATACTATACTATACTATACTATACTATACTATACTATACTATACATACTATGCTATGTCATGGTTAATGGAAATGCTAGAAGATTGTGCTGTTCCCTTTTATGTATGAAATTAGTACTATGTAGGGGTATCTATCATTTAAATGTATCTTATAACTATGAATCTCATTAAAACATGTTGATTAAAATGGTCAGGAAATAATACGCAGTCATGCAGATCTGGTGTGTGCTATTAGATTAGTGCTGCATAAACCTCTGTCTGAAGTGCTTGTATGTGAAAAGTAACAGCTGCACTCCTGAGTATAAGCGTAGTACAGAAATAGATAGATATGACTTACCTTAGTGAAACATATTTGCTGTGTACACAGCAGTCTTATCCATTCTTGACATGGGCTGACTAGTTATGCAGTCTAAATGAATGGCTTGCTTCACCTTACAGAGCAGCTAATTGTCAGGAGCTTATCTCAGGTGGGTAATAATCAACTTTCTGATTGCAGAATTAAACTTATACTCTACTTGCCATGCAAGAAGAGAAGATTATATTAATTCTCTGTAGGTGTTACATGTTAAAATAAAATTTTACTGCACTCTTTATTTGGGACTCTCTTGAGAAGAAATATAAATGTGGGATAAAATATAAAATCTACAGCTTTTAGGTTTAACTCCAGGCAATCAGCATTTGATCATTTCCCTAAGCTGGGTGCCTATCCACTGCAGACATGCAGTGCACTCTTGAATCCTATCTGTATCACAGCTTCATGCATCTGCGTTATCCCCTGATCTTGTCAGCTAATAACTACCACTACTTCCAGTGGTCTAGCCTGTGCCATTTCTCTAGAACAATGCCTGGGTTTGAATAACCCTGCAATCTATCCCCTCACCTTATCACCACTTCCAAAGGTCTAACCTGTGCCATTTCCCTAGGACAATGCCAGGGTTTCAATAATCCTGCAGTCTAGCCACTCACCTCATCACCACTTCCAATGGTCTAACCTGTCCCATTTCCTTAGGGCAATGCCAGGGTTTGAATAACCTGCAGTCTAGCCCCTCACCTCATCAGCACTTTAGGTTCTGTTCAATGATTCAAGCTCATGCGCATCCCAGACTCTCTTCAGAACACCAGTGAGTGATCTCCAACCACTAGGCCTCTGTATTAATTGCCTCATCTCATTAGCAGTCAATTCTATCTAATACGAAGCTGCTGCATTAGCCAGGCAAACTGAACGTCACATTATTCTTCCTTGCCTTTAAGTCATGCCTTTGCTCTGCTCATTAAGGACATCATCAAAGTATAAAGAATATAATCAAACATTTAAATATAAAGCCAGTCCTAATCTAAATGGCTGATGTAAATTTATTGGACATATTTCATGTGAAGTTCACTCAGGATTCATAATTTAACTCATACTGTCATAGTAAGGTCACCAGTTATACGGAATTATTCTCATGGCATAACATTGTATTTCTAAAACAGAAAATAGATCAGTATCCCACACAATGGACACATTTATGCTGTACTTACTATTTCTTAGACTGAAGACTTAGAGAGTATAAGCATACAATGAATTTTTCCTTTCCTATGCAAGTTAAAACATGTAGGTCTCTGTGCTTCCCAGGCATAATGACTGCAACATCATTTGCTGTTCAGTATATAAGCAATAAAAGGTCACTATTATTGAGTGAATAAAATGTGGGGTGCTAAAGACATTGTTAAGATCAAAAATAACTTCATGCAACACAGACCAACAGAGTAGAATAATCTCCTTTACCGCAAAGAATGCACATACATGGGAAGACTAAGCTAATCAAGCGAGGGATGTTTTCCCAGACAATTTAATATTCCCACAAATCCACAAATTTTAATATGAATTTCTTTCATCACCCCTATCAAAGCAAGAAGTCTTGTCAGTAATAAATACTCTCAAGTCGAATAAGCCCCCTGCTTACGGCTGAATTTTATAAAACATTTAGTGAAAGAACTGCAAATATTTTATTACTAGTTTTTAACTATGTAATAGACAAGGGTATTACAGACCTTTATTTAAACAAGTCTAAAACTATTCTTATCCCTAAAGGTAAAAAAAAAGATAATAGACCCATACTTTTTATTAATCTAGATATTAAAATCCTAGCAACATTCTTAGCCAATAGAATAAAAAATATAATTCCTAAAATTGTTTCACCAGAGCAGTCAGGTTTCATACAGGTGAGGCAGACCTGTGATAATACTCAAACACTGGACACAATGATGAAGCTCTCCAGTTTCCAGAAACACCCAGTATAAGTGCTTGCGATAGATGCATCTAAAGCATTCGATAGAATGAATCGTAGTTTTTTATTTGCAGTCTTACCTCACCTTAACCTGCCAAAAAGCTTTATAAATTCAATTAAAACCCTTTACCTTAACCCAAGCACTACTTTATTTATTAACAAAACAAATTCCAAAAGGATAAACATTTATAATGGGGCTAGACAGGGTTGCCCTTTATCACCATATCTTTTCAACCTATACATAGAACCCCTTTTCCTCCTCATAAAACAAAAAAAAAGCATCATCTCATTCCAAATTTATTTAATAATAAAATTGTTTTTTCAGCCTTCGCCGATGACCTGAACATCTACTTTTTTTCTGCAAAATACTGACCTTAATAAGATATTTGACTCGATTAGCAGTTTCTCAAAATTTTCTAACGATAAAATTAATCTTGAAAAATCTTACATATTCCCATTAAATTCTTTATGCTATACAAACCAAATTTTCCTGGATTTAGGAATAAAACTCAAACACTCCTTAAAATATCTTTGAATTTCTTTTCAATTTAATAAAAGATTCTTTCTTCAAAATAATATTTCGAAACTACTTTTGTATTTAGAACAAGACATTCAGAGATGGAGTGTTCTAAAATTATCCTTCCTGTCAAAAGTCGCAATTATCAAAATGAACATATTCCCAACAATATTATTTCATCTCAGAGGTTCTAATATAAAAAATCATAATAATTTATTTAGGAAAGTTAATACACTTTTAATAAAGTTTATTTGGCATCCCAAATTGACTAGAATATTTGCCAGAAACGAATTCATCCTAAAGTAAATTGAGGGCTGGGAATTACCTGATTTTAGTCTATACTGTGATATTATATGAACAAATAGAATTATCAGAATTTCAGATTTTGATCCAAAAAAGAAAGAATGGGCACTGTCTTGGTTGTATTTTTGGTATAATTATACTAAATCATGTAACTTTAACCCAAAGGCCTTACCACTCCTCAATAAATATACTCTTAAAACTTATAAAGGCCATACTTTGTCAAAGTTCACTGTCTTAAGACTACATGAACTGCTGGATTCCCTAGAATTACACAAAGCATTCTGGATGCTGCAACCATTTCATCTAAACCCTAACATTAAACTGAATAATGAAATGTTAAATCTAAATATGTTCCCTCTTATTAGAGAGAAACATCTATGTGACATCTGTGCTTTTAGGAATATGTCTCTGGATGAGGCAAAGAAGGCTTTAAACCTTCCAAGGAGCTACATCATAATTTTAAGGCAAGTTAGCGAATTGACAGTTTCATTGACAAAAGACTTTGAAATTCATGATAACAATGTAAACACATGTAAAACTTTATGGATGCTACTACTATCTAAGAAAAAAATGTCAACAGACTCTTACAAGTTGATTACTCAGCTCAGGTAACAATCCTCCATTATAATGTCAGAATACTGGATGAAACAAAATGCTGGGATCACTGAAAGTCAGAAACTTCAAGTAATTAAAGCTACGCTGAAATTAACCCCCTATAAAAATGTATTTATGCCTAACTAATGATTTATAATAATGCCTATTTAACTCCAGTTAATATTAACAAGTTCAACACACAAAATCTCCTTTAAATGTCCATATTTCCAATTCCAGAAAACAGATCTATTTCACATATTCTGGAGCTGTAAATATACATATAAACTCTGATATTCGCTGAGAGCCAGGCTTGAGAAGATTGGTTATGAAAAATCCACTTTCATGGGAATTTGCACTATTGCATATTATTTCGAAAACACTCCGCAAATTAAAACTAGAGGTATTAGTCACCATCTTCTCATTGCTAAAATTATACATTACTCAAAACTGGTTGGATAGGAGTCAGTGTTCGTAGTCAAGCTTCAGACAAATGGCAACCAAATACATATTAGCACATATGTTAAGTGCAACCAGCCTTAATAAATGTATGTATTTTCTCCAGTATTGGAAGGTCCTCCTCGTATTGTCTTATTGTAAGTTAGGCAGAACTCAGTATCTTACTGCATTTCATTTGTCTGTGCAAACTTTATTGTTCGTTTGACAATATGTTTTATATTACTAATGCATGTAGTAGTTGAGTAGGTTATATAAGTTTATTTTCTTTTGAGAACTTTAAAATGGCACTTACTGTATATAGTGTATATAGGTTATCATGTTTTTAGTGTTATGTCCTTGTAAATTTCTGTTATATTTTATTGTTAATTTGCTTTAGATCAGGCTCTGTATAAACCAACATTAATTGTGTTACTATCATTTCACATTTAGTTTTTCTATATTTATATTTTAAAAGAAAAATAAATATTCCTTCTACAGAATGCAGAACTGCCACAAAAGACTCATGCTAAGAGTTAGTGCAGCCACAATTTCTGCTATGAATGCTGTCATGGCCTAGGCAGCAGGGGAGGACTGCAGCTACAGGATCAAAATTTATATTGAAATAAGCAACATGTCTAAAACCAGCATTCCTATGTTGTGCTAATAATCCTAATACTATTTATTTCTTTCACAACAAAAAAAAAAAAATCTGTTTGAGTAATCAAGTAACCAAGTAACCCAAGAACAGGAAGGTTAGAAAGTAGAGTTTTTAGTTGGAGAAAGGCTTGTTCATGCTGTTTCTGCCAGGGTAAAGGTAGCGGAGTGTCTGTCTTTATTAATTCTAATAAACTTTTATTAAATCTGCATAATAAGAAATATATTGTCATCCATTACCTGTCTGTCCCAGAAAACCTGAAGCTATTTTAATGTTGTAGGACATGGTGCAGCTTGAATAGCAGTAATATGTGAAAATAAAATTTGCTGAGAACCTTCTGAAATGAGATGTCATAAATCTTGGACTTGTGGTTTCCACAAATGCAACTTCTCTTTATTGATCTTAAATCCCAGTTCCGCTAGTTACTTTAAAATAAAAATAGTGTCTTATCTACAGCTAGGGTAAGACTCAGAAGCTAAAAGCAAATTGTCTACATACTGTATCATACCCTGATTCATGTCATATGATCAAATGATTAAAACAACAAACCTCACTTTGAATAGCAATAGTTGGCCAACAGCTGGGATGTTAGCATCTTACTTAATACTTTTGGTATATATAACATGGGAGTAAATATGTACAGTATGTTTTTTCAACTTACTTGCAGCTGTTGGCCAATTATTGCTATTTGATGTGGTGAGATTTGCTGATGTCAGCTTTTGCAGATTCACACATTTGATGCTCTTGGCTTGCTGAAGTGAGGTTCAATGTTTTAATTGTTCAATCATATGACATATAACCGGTAGACCCACATGGAAATGGAATTTTATCTAGTTATTGTTTTATTTCTCTAGAGAAAAGACTAGGTGATTCTTCATATCCTTGAGTTAAACTTGTTCATGTGTATTGTTCTTTGAATGTAAAAACAAACAAATGCTGGTTGTCTTGATGTATAGGAATAGAGAAGAAGGCAGAGGAAATATCTGTCACTGAAAAGGAAGTAGCTGTTAGAGGAAAAGAACTAAGTATTGTAGTGGGGTGTTAGGAACTGCAGCAAAAGTTGGCACTACTATGGCATTATCTGCTTAAGTCTTATACAAACCTCTGTGTGTTCTTTCCTGGTTACTTAACTGGCAAAATAGGTGTATTGCATGGGCTTCTAGTGGGTCTACTTCATGATGTTGAAAGCCATCAATATCAAAGTTGATATTGTTGGCTCCACAACATCGAAAGCGCAGAACATTGTGCAGGTAAATTGAAATCTCCGTAGAGGGGGGAGATTTCCGTTTATCTCAATGTAGTGTGGTCTTGGAGTTGGAATATTTAAGTAGGGGGATGTGGGGGATGCAGGAGGGCTTGCCCCCTACCTATGCTAGTTAGTTTTTATTTTTGTTTGCTTTTTGTTTTTTAAGCGTTATTCGATGGTTTTACTACATCGATCACTAGAGGTCGACCTTTAGTGATTCCATGTAGTAAGATTTTAATAACGTGATATAGATGCCTTCTAGTTAGGACAATTATTCTCTGCTGAAGTAATTAGGAAATGACAGATTAGATTCCTTTCTCTGCCTCCATTGATCAGGGATACTTTACTATCATAGGTAGGTGCTCATAAGGTAAAAGCAGCTCTTACAGGTTCTGTATCTTTTATTCATCCTACTTCATTATCATGGATTGTCCACAGCTGTGGAGGAATGGTTTCCAGTCCCCCCAAATTAGTTATAGTAAAGGCCTGTTCTGATCTAAGTACTGCAAAAAGTATATCTCCATCTGCACAAATATCAGCTGAATATAGACCCAAAGGGGAAGGTTCATATGGAATATCAAAAAATACTCCATCTGGAATACAAAATACAGTGCATCACACTTTATATAGTAAATCTCTACCTAAAAGATTTAAAGTTGCAGTATTTCCTACAATAATAACATATTGCTCTTTTAATGGACCTATCTGAATGGAAATAAGCTTTGTCTCTGGATAATCCAAAGGGACCCCAGACTGTAACATCAACAAAGGGATCATCTTTTTCCACTTGTACAAAAGAAATAGCTGTGTCTTCTGTTCACAGCAGTCCTAATCCCCTTTCTGCCACATTGGTGGTTACCAAGTGGTACTCCAAATGTGAGGGTGTCTCTCCACTTGCTGTGGTGCTTCAACATTTGGCAGAATGGTTGGCTGAAAGGGTTGATCTGTTTGCTGAGAAAAAGGGCATTCATTGTGCAAGTGTCCATTCTGACCACAATTAAAGCAGGACTAATGTGTGGCCCACTCTGCTGAGTCTGTGGTGAAGAAAGGGGAGGAGTAAAAATTTTGCAGATATTGTCTTCGGGCTTGTTGTAAGACAAATCAAAATTTACCACTACCTCCACAAATTTTCTCCCCCACCCCCTTCCCTGCGAATCAGTATTAAATTGTTGAAGTTGAAAGCTAACTCATTTCTTTTGTTGTCCTTTTTCCTCTCTGACTCTGTTGCCTGTCATATATTGTGTTTGGTTAACAATTTCATGAACACCTAGACTGGGCCAATTGAGACAAACCTTCTTAATCGACAACTGCTGGTGACAGCCCACTGGTTTCTATTTGCTCTGTACAATTGTCTTAATTCGTGTTCACTTAGGTGTTAGAGGGCATGCTGTAATGATTGTTTTCAGTAAATTATCTCTTGCAATTAGAAACCCATTATCTGCGTGTTTTGGAATTTTACCTCCTATAGCTGATTTTTCAGATAATTTCTTGAAAATATCTGGAATTGTGGAAGCTTTAAAACTGCTTGAAAATGTTCAGTAGTAGGTTTTGTAATGACACACATTCCCCTAAAATTTTAACATACTTAGCTGAGTATGTTCCAATGGGAGGCAGAGAATCTACAATAGTTTAAAATCTACTGCAGGCCATTGCTGTACCACCTTTATAGGTTCGACGTCACTGTCCTGGGCTGCTGCAGGATTAGGTACCGCCCTTGAAAGGGTGAATATGAGTATCAGGTGATGTGTTAGTGATGAGAGTTTCATTATCAGAGGATTAATCAGAATGTGATGCATCCTCGGAGCTTTGATTAGGAGGGTTCGACTTATATAATTCTTCAATAATGATTATTAGAAGCAGGATGACTAGCTTTTTAAACGTTAGAGTACTCATCTTAGAAGTGGCACTTTTATTGCTAAATCACTTTAATTTACCTTTACGTTTTGTTCCAGATACATTGTTGTGTTTTTGGTATAACTGTCTACCCTTATTTTCTATTCTCATTAAAATGTGATCAGAACAGTATGTTGCTATTGCCAATATCTAGTGTTGTAAACTGATCCTTATGGATGGGTAGAGGCACTGGAATGGATTTGGGAAATATAATTGTAGGGATTATGCTCATATCATTCCCTACCTCCTCATTGGAGGCCAGTCATCATCAGAAGAAGCAGGTTGGATTACTTTTAACTTTTTTAGCTATTTAAAGGATTAAGATCCCATTTACCAAAATATTTATTTTCAACACAATTTTCTAATTTATTTACTGCTCTATTAGCTGCCTGCAGCTGTGTTTTCTATCTAGCTGAATTATATTTTAGACTTCTAATTATAGATTCCTTTCTCTTACTTTTCAATTCTTCTTTCCAGTCATTAGAAGCTGGCCAACAAGAGGCAGGTACTTTATTTTCTTTCTCTTTAAGCTTCCTTTTAAGATTCTCTATAATTCTCTAAAGTTTCTCCCTCAGGGAATGAGTTTAGATCACTTTACTAAATAATTACAGCTGTCTTGTCAATATTTATTAAACATATGTCTACCAGGAGTCCCAAATTCCATCTCTTTTAATACAGCCGCCACATTTGCACCCACTGCAATTTCAGTGCAATGATAATATTAACCACTTACATATATTAAAATCTACTTCATGCAATAACCTGCAACTATCATTAAAAACCCACTTCTTGTATAGATGATTATACCCACTCTAAATCAAAGAAGAAAATCTTTCTCTTTTGTGATTATAACCTACCCTCGTATGGAATATATTTATTGTGACCCATTCTCACACCATTTTTATCTGTTCTCATATAATTTAACCTACTCACGTACGATTTAATAATCCATTGTAAAGATTATTTAACAAAAGCTTACCTGTACAAATTTCAAACTCTGCTGAAGGTGGAAAAGTATAATTTGCAGTTGACCAAAAACTTGTCAAGAATGGGCCCAAAGGTGATTTTTGCTGTAGCAACTCACAAATGGCTTGAAAAATCCTAGACTTCATGGCATGAAACTGTATGATCAAAAATAACTTAATGCAAGACAGTTCAGCAGAACAGAATAATCTCCCTTATTGAAAAATACACACATACATGGGCGACTAAGCAATCAAGGTCTTGTCTCACTGAAACTGAGAGACTTCATTCTTTTATATTATAATTGCTTCTCAGCAGCCTATTTTGTATCTATTAAACTATAGCCACTGACCATTTAAAACTGTTTACCTTTGTATGATTCTGTTTACTAAGAATCTGCAGACCCCTTATCTGTGTCTTTTCATATTAGTTTTGATGTTCCATGTTGGAACTTTCTACTCTGGCAGTATTCATGTTGGCAGGAACTAGATCTTCAAAAACAGGCCAAAACTGTCAGAATCCATCTTGAAACAATATGGATTCCAGAAAGAGAAAATATTATGTACATACTAAACATTTTTCTCATCTTTACACTTCTCCCTTCACAATATAAGACCCCTTTTTGTCATGACAGAGTAGGTTAGGCACCTCTGTTATTGTCAAAGCTATACTGCCTGGGGATGTGTGATCCTCATATGGCCACCTCTGGCAAAATAGCAGGGGGGGGGCTGATGGTACTGGACTGCTGGGCTGCAGCCCCCCTACTTTCCTACAAAGGTTAAAAAAAAATAAGAAATTAATTTTAACAATAGCAGCAGTTTGAACTGCAAACTAGTGCGAGGAGCTAAAGATATGATGCTAGTAGGTCTTCTTTTTGCTGAACTCTGGGCAGTGCTCATGCGTGCTCAAGTTCTGATTGTCTAAACAAAAAAAAAAAAAAAAACCTCTATTTTTTTTTTGTCACCAGACTGTTTTTAAAACTATCCAGATTGGAATGTCAATAAAGATGCCCAGAAATTATTGCAGTTTTAAGTACAGGAAATTGGAAGCCGACTCGGCTATTAGGGTCAGCAGCCTGTCACGTAATCTATGTACGAGACACAGCTGCTAATCAGTCATCTTACTCTCATGTTTCCTTCCTGCACTTTAACTTGAGAACTAGCAACTTGGAATTAGAGAGAGAGAGAGATTGAGATGCACGAGTTGAGTGACAAGTCTAAAATCTATCCAAATATATTGGTTTCATTCTCAGAATCAAACTTTAAGGTGAGTGAGTGTCTTAGAAGCCAAGGAAAGCTATTTTAAGATGATTACCCCCCCCCCCCCAAAAAAAAGAACAGGATAAAAAAAATACATTTAGTTCACAGTTGAAACTTTTTTTTTTCTTTGCAGTCATCCACATATTTTCTACATTTTTTCCTTGCAGGGTCATCCACATATTTGTTGCATTTTTCCTGGGAGGGTCAACCAGATACTTTTCCGATTTATTTATTTTTCCTGGCAGGGCTGGCACCTCGGCACCGTAAAAATCTACTGCCAGTCATTAGTGGACCTGAGTTCTGCTGTGGCAACCCCTAACCGGGAAAAGCCGAAAGAAGAAGAAGAACAACAACAACAAATTAAATAAGCTCTAAAGTACTAAACTGGTATAAAATAAAGTAAAATACAGATCAATTTTTTTATAAGATAATAGCATTAAATAAGCTCTGTCCCTGAGTAACTATTAAAGTGGTATGAAGCCGAAATACAATTTCTTCTATAAAAACAACATCAAAAAGTTTTACCCTCTATTTAACTTACTACTAAACTAATATTAATATTAACATGATATAAGTTGTAACTACTGAAGTAATTAACTAAGGACTACACTAACACCAAAGTATACTCAGTCACAGTTCACAGAAGAACTACTTCTTCCTCTTCACGGTCTTCAGTCATGATGGCCTCTGGGTCTGGTAGCTCTGCCTGGAGTGCACATTCTCTGTTGTAAGTTGCAGTTGCCCTTTTTGCTGCCTGTAAAATTGGTGGTGGGGCTTCCATAGAAAAACAGCCACTGTCCTTGTTCATTTTAATTGCTAGAAGTGAATTGTTTTGACATTTAATGACTGCCTCAGTTCTGTTTTTAACTTTTCTCACTGAATGCTCACTCAGGTTCCCTACTTGACTGTGGCAAATAAAGCAGTGTTAATATGAGCTGCTTAAAGAGAGGTATTCCTTCCAGTTCAGGGCTTTGTAGGACTGTTGACCAGTACTTGAGGAAACATGCATCTGTTTCAGAGTCCTGTCTATGCTGTTACTGTGGCCAATTAAGGTTTGTAAGCTGGTAGATGGCAAACTCATCCTTAAGTTGACTACGTTCTTGGCATGACTTGCAAGCTTCTAAACATGTTGTAATGCTTGTTACAACTGCATTTTCAAGATTTAATTTCAAAGAAGGGTTCAATAAACTGCCAGTATTTTGCAGTATGATGTCACCAACAAGCAAATGCTTTTTCATTTTCAGAAGGAGTACATCATAAAATGTTTTTGCTTTGTTATAGAAGGTATGCTCAGTTTTAGTACTACCAATGCCAACACCATTTTCATCCAGATATTTTACAACATCAGGTCCAACATGAATGTGCAGCAAAATGTTATTGTTATCATCAAGAAAAGAATTACTGGGGGTACTGATATTACCTGGAACTTCTAAAGTGTACATGGCTTCAATAACCTGCTTGCATTCACCTGCAGGAGTTTTGTGATATCACTATACAGACTTAAAAGCTGACTGCTTCTGGCCTGAAATTGCACATTGAACTTAAGGAGCAAGCCGATAGCATACTTCAGGAAAAGGAATACCAGTTTTACCTCATGACTATTCAGCCTTTCTGTTATGAGGTGTATTCTGTATAGTTGGGGCTAATATGATTGGAAGTATGACAAAAGCATGTGCCGCATGTCCAGTATTCATTTTACAACTTTATGAAGACTCAGCCAATGAGTGGGGGGGTATGTCGGATAAGTACAAGTGGCTCAATGTCAACAAATAATGCAAATTCGTTTAGCTTCTGTTGCTTCTGTGCATTATATGAAAAGTGATTTATAATGAGTATTTGAATGAAAGGATCAGGACATTCGAGAATTTAATTATTATTAAACAGTAGTATTTTTCGGTGATTATAAATGTCAGATATATCTTGTATAGGTGAATTCATTGTTTTCAAACCTGATTTGATGCAAAGGTCTGCTATATGGCAAAGGGAACCTGTACTGAAGAGATCAGGATTGACAGTCTTTAATCGTGACAATACAGAATTGTATTTACCAACCATGACTGAAGCATTATCTGATGAATATATAGCCATATTATTTCTTGGAATATTAAATCTGTGAAGACTTTCCATAAGGCAGCTGCATATCGCTTCACCTGTACCCATCACACAAACAGCCATGTCTAAGAACCGAACATTTCACCATTTTGTCTGGTCAAAAAAATCCAACCAGAATCACAAGGAGTTTATTATCCCCCATATCAGTGCTCTGATCTAAATAAATGCAATAAGGCTGCTTCCGACAAACTGCTGCTGTATCTTCCTGATATTTTGGACCGATGACATCATGTGCAATGCATGCAGACTTAGTGGCATTACTACTTATCTTCTTCAACACTTCAAGATCTCCTAAGTGCTTTTTCATGTATTTCAGCAGATGATTTGCAGCACTAAAGGGTAGGTTGTACTCTGCAAGTTAGGCAGCAAATCTCACTTCAGCTATTAATACTTTCTGAACTGTACTTGCTTGTTGGGCTTGGGTGACAAACATGTCTGTTACTTTCCTTCCAGATGCAAATTGCTTTGCATTTGTCTTGTGTTTCTCTGTATCCATGTGCCTGTGCAGATCATGGCATCCTCCATGGACAATGTTAATGCTACAGTAACAGACTTTACAGAAGGCATACCCTAGCCCCAGATTGCTTCCACTTAGCCAATCAAATGACATCTTCCACGCTGTTTGGAAAGAAGAAGGTCTTTTTTTTTTGAACTGTTAAAAAAACAAAAACTTCCTCCAAGCATAAAGACATCAGTTATCTTACATGACCGAGAGAACATCTCATACCTTTTCCTATCTTTAGGTGTCTCTGCCTCTGATAGCTCTTTAGCATGGGTGATCACTGGGTCCTCAGTTGTATTACGTCTGATTGGTACTGCTACTTGCTGCAGGCACAACTTGAAATGAAGACATTCTTTTTTCTTGACTTGTTTGTAAAATGAAAGAAAAAAAGCTACTTAACTTCCTGTAAGTATGACAACAGAAATTATGCTGAAAGCCACATATTAGTAATAGACATATAACAGGTCTTATGTTTTTCACCTTCAGTGATCTCTGCTTGTCCCTTAGAATGTGTGATGGGGGTTGCGTCTTTTTTGTATTACTTGAGCCTTGTGCTACAGGTGCAGCGGGTGTGAAGGAAGTACTTTAAGAACTCTTGTAAAATCAAAGCATAGTATCAAGCAGTTACTGGTCAGTGTACGACAGAGACATGAAACAATTTAGGTGAGCTAGGTGGCCGGGGGGGGGGGGGGATTATAGTGATTATATTAAAAAAACTGAGGCTTTTGGCATCATTACTCTTCAATCAATCAAGTTCATTAAATAGAAAGGATTTATGACAAACCCATCTATGCAGAATCAAACAAGCAGAGCAATAAAGTCCACACACATGCACGTGTACCTACACCACACACACACACACACACACACACACACACACACACACACACACACACACACACACACACACACACACACACACACACACACACACACACACACACACACACACACACACACATACACACACACACACACACACACACACACACACACACACACACACACACACACACACACACACACACACACACACGCACCCACACACACACGCACACACACACACATGCATGCATGCATGCACGCACGCACACGCACACACATGCACATATGCACGCACACACACACACACACACACACACACACACACACACACACACACACACACACACACACACACACACACACACACACATATACAAGCACAGGTTGTCTACAGGTGGGGTGGAATCACACCAACATGAGTTTGGATCAGACTTTGGGATCAGTCCAGGTGATTGGTTAGATACACAGGCCCTGGGGCAATGGAGATGGGGTTCTTTTTGACCCCTCACATACCACTTTTAGTTAAAGAAAAAATCTGGAAGGGGGAGTATATCAATATTTTTGAATTAGTTGATGCGGATGGAGTTCAGTGTCTGATGGAACTGGAAAACGCAAATAGTAAAGATTTTTTGGTGGCCTTAGTGGCCTTGGGTGGAGGAGGGTAGGTAGATTACAGCCAAGAACATGAGACAACTGGGTGTTAGGCTTAATTTATTACTTGGCAGTTTGGTTGGAGAATGCGTGGCCACGGTGGTGCAGTGGTTAGCATTGCTGCCTCACAGCAAGAGGTTCTCTGGTTCAATCCTAGACTGGGGTGCCTTCTGTGCGGAGTCTGCATGTCCTCCCTGTGGTTGTGTGGGTTTCCTCCAGGTGCTCCGGTTTCCTCCCACATCCCAAAGACATGCTTTAGGTGGATTGGATACTTTAAATTGGCCCTAGGCATGAGTGCGTGCATGTGTGTGCCTTCTGTCGAACATTAGGTGCCGGGCAGGCAACTCGACACTGTAAAACTCCACTGCCAATCATGAGCGGACAGGTGATCCACTGTGGCAACCCCTAACAGGGAAAAAGCTGAAAGAAGAAGAAGTTTGGTTGGAGAATGATACCACCTTGGCCTTACCACTCCTGGATTATTTTCTCACGATTCATGAGGCACAGTGTCTTGGTCAGGGAATGCATGGTTGTGGTATGATCAGAGGTTTTGAAAGCAGAAGGTGGTGGCTCAGTCACTGCAATGGGATGTTAGACATCCTGACATTTGGCTAGCCACTATGGTATATAGCCTTGGAGCCATTAGTAGGGGGGTTAAGTTAGTAGGGGACGGGACAGAGGTATACTGGATCTTTACTGCGGGGTGTTGCTCATAGGTGGCATGTAGGTTTTCGCATACTTGTTCAAAGTGTGTGGGAATACATTCAGCAGTGCGGTGTGGCAGATGAGTAGTCACATTGGTTAATCTTAATTCACAGGAATCTAAATTGGGTTGTTTTCTGGATTTTAAAGTAGCTGAGGTAGGTGGAATTTTTAGGGGCAGATAGGGGGTATCTTTTTTGGGTCAAGGGAAAGAATGAGGATGCATTTCCCTTTGATGTCAGATATTGGGATAGATACTCATGCGATTTCTTGATTTGGTAGTTGTGGACGAATTAATAGATTGGTTTTCTGAGGGATTTTCCATTAAATCAAGAGTGGGAGGGGATGGATCAATTTGTAGGAATTTGTGTTCCATGTGAGGGATAGAAGACCCTTTGGAAGGTTTGGTGGAGAAGCAACTGTGGGCTGGTAGGTTATAGGGTCCATTTGATATTCCTGCCTTTAACAGCTTTAAGGTTTCTCCATTAGGTTTGGTTCCTAAGAAGTCAGCAGGTGAATTTCATTTGATTCACCATTTGTTTTAACCCAAGGGGAATTCTGTGAATGATTTTATTTTGGGAGATGACAAAAAAAAGTGCAGGTGGTTGGTGTGATAGTGCTTTAACACAGATCATTGCTGTTTGCAGTAAGTCTGCTTTCAGCTGCAGGCCCCTTACCTCTTTGGGGTTGGGAGGTTGGCATAATGGTTAAGGTGTTTACCTTACAAACACAAGGTGAAGGGTTTGATTCTCACATGGGGTAACTAGCTAGGCTTAAAATGGCCCATAAAAGGCAGTTAGCCTAGTACTAATCTATGAATCTATGACTCTAAATATGCTGATGACAGGAAGAAATGGAAACAGATGATCCACTGTGGCGACCCCTAATGGGAGCAGCTGAAAGAAGAAGAAGATATGACGTAAAAGTCAATTATGCATTTTTGGATAATGTGGTGCAGATCATTTGGGAGTTTATGAATCTGGTTGGTGAAGGTGGATATTGAATCTGCTTTTCATTTATTACTGGTTCAGGAAGAAGAGTGGCCATTGTTTGGCATGGTGGCTGGGTCTAAGTTTTACTTTGACAAGGCTATACAAATGAGATGCTTGGTGCAGTGACCTGTGCTACTTTTGAGAAGTTTAGCACTTCTCTCCATTGGATTTGGCAGCAGCGGGTGGGGAGTCAGAAGGCAGTACATTATCTGGATGACTTCTTAATAGTAGGTAAAGGGTCTGAAGGAGCACTGGAAGATATGCATGCATTTTTGAGGATGTTTGATGAACTGGGTGTTCTGCTGGCTATGCAGAAGTTAGAAGGCCCAAACAAGGCATTATTTTTTCTGGGATTGCTAGTGAATACAGGCTGTGGTTTGTTTTGTTTACCAGATGAGAAAATAACATGTTTGAAAGAAAAGATTCAGTGGGTGAAATCCAAGGACAAGGTGAGGATTAAGGATGTCATCTCATGAATTTTGCATCTCAGGCAGTTCACCCAGGTTGTACCTTTTATAGGTCCATGACCTTTTTGTTGAAAGGGAGGAAAGCGAACATCATTGGATGTGAGTTAATAAGTTGGTGCAGGCTGATTTAGCATTGTGGTTGTCTTTTGTGGAGCAGTTTAGTGGTATATCTTTCTGGCAGGCAGATTGGGTTGTTCAAGGGGATTTGGAATTGTTTACTGATGTGGTAGTAAGTATTGGGATGGGGGCATATTTTGGGGGGGATGGTTTGTGGATTGCTGGACAGTAGGTTGGAAGGACAATTGGAAGCGGGATGTTGCCTTTTTGGAGTTAGTTCCAATTTGGGTAGTGTCAAAGATCTGGCAGGAGAGGTTGCGGAGAAAGAGGGTTATTTTCCATTTGGACAATATGGCTGTGGTGTGAGTGTCACAGGCAAAGACAGTGAGGTTTGAGTTGCTTTTATGCATATTATTCAAGTTGGTTTTGCAGACTTTGATGATTAATTTTTCTTTCACAGGTGTGCATGTGGCGGGTGTTAGGAATGGGATTGCTGATAGTTTGTCTCACTTTCAGTTTTCAGGTTCTGTCAGTTAGCTCCAGAGGCAGTGGATGAGCTGATGGTGTTGCTAGATGAGGTGTGGCAGATTGTCTTGGAATAATGAGATGGCTGGTACAGAAATCTTGGGCTTCTACAAAGAAGGTGAATGGTATGGCATTTTGATAAATTTGTGTTGCAGCTGCCTGAGGAGGAAGGAGTATGGTTGGAAGGATTGTTGTTGAAATACTTGTTTCAGGCTTGGGAGCAAGGTAAGGCATTTCAGTCGGTAAAGGTGGACTTAGCTGTAATTAGTATATTTGCACAGGTGGCAGGATTACTTGACTTTACTAAATCTTGGACTGTGGTTCGTATGTTGAAGAGTTGGGGTAGGATTGATAGTGTGAAGATTGACAGATGATGGCCATTGACAAGGTATGTTTTGAAGGTTTTATTGCGTGGATTAGTGTTGGTAAATGCAGATTCATTGGATTATACTTTATGGGTGATGTTGTCTATATGGATGCATTATGGAGCTTTTAGGGTGTCGTTGTTAGGTTCGCTAGTTTGGTGGGATGTTCCGGTGTTTTCTGCCTGTGTGCACATTTGGTTGTGTAGATTTAAAATGGATCAGTTGGGGAAGTGCAGACAGATAGTATTGGGAAAGGACAGGAATGTTCAGTTGTGTCCGGTAGGTTGGGCTAAGAGATTGGTGCAGTCTCAAACTGGAAGTCGTCAGGACTTCATTTTTTGATGTGTAGGTGCTCCGGTTTCCTCCCACATCCCAAAGACTTGCTGTAGGTGGATTGGACACTCTAAATTGGCCCTAGGTGTGAGTGTGTGTGTGTGCCTTCTGTGGAAGGTTGGGCTGGCAACTTGACACCATAAAACTCCACTGCCAATCATGAGCAGACAGATGATCTGCTGTGGCAACCCCTAACCGGGAAAAGCCGAAGAAGAAGAAGAAGAGGAGCAAGGCAATAACGAGTAATCGGTGTGTATATATGATGAGGAGAGCTTTTCAGTGTGTTGGTTTTCAGAGAGAGAGGTTTTCCACTCATTCTTTTTGCAATGGAAGGGCATCAGATTTAGCAAGAGAAGGTAGATCAGTTGAAGTCATTAAGAGGGTAGGTCATTGGTAATCAGATGCTTTCTTGTCTTATATTAGCTAAGTGAGTAAGATGACTGGCTTACTATTAATTTTTTTCTCTCTCTTTTTCTAGGAAAAGAAATTTCCATTCTCAGTGATTCTTATATCCACTGGGCAGCAAAGAGGGCTGCAGTCAGGCCAGATGGCACATAATTGGGTTTACATTGTCCTGGGGTGGAGAGTCATTTGGCATGGTGTCAGAGGTCTTAGGTGGCTTCAGATTGTTTAGGATTATCCTTCTTTGCAGTTAAGAATTGGGCTCCCTAGAGTCCTGGTGGTTCATTTGGCAGGTAATGATCTGGGAATAATTCTGAAGGGACAGCTGGTAGTTAGGATAAGTAAAAATCTGGTTATTTTAAAGAGGTTATACCTGTGTATGTGGATTTGTGTAATCTGATATAGTACCATGGTTATTTTGGAGGAATGCCGGCAGTTTTATGGCTTTGAAGAGGGCTCATCGGTTTGCTAATTTTATGTTGTCCAGGCAACTGGCTGCTTTGGGTATTTATACAGTAGACCACAGGGATTTTGATGACAGAGACCTGGTTTAGTTTAGAGGGGATGGTGTACACCTGAACAGTTTTGGTTGGAAGCTGCTTAACATACATTTAGGTTTGTTTTTGGATGATTTGGTGAAGATTTCGGAGTGAATAAGGGGAACAGCTTGTGTCAGGCTGTTTGGCAGAGAAGAGGGTCAGGCTGGTGTTGGGTGTCTGAGTCAATGTATTAGGGGATAAAAGTGAGTGGCTGGATGCTGTTTGAAGTACGAGTAAATGAGTGGTGGTGATGATGCTGCTTATTTGGTCAGGGTGACCTGGGATATGCTACCCTAGTAAATGGTTAGACAGATGTTCATGTTGAGTTTAATAAATAAAATATTGTTTAGTAAAGTTATGTTTATGAAAATATAATAAAGGCCATCAAATGTCATTTGGTGTGGTGTATTTATTGGGCGGGACCATGACAAATGTCTTTGTTAATGAAGGCAACATCTGACTGAAACATGGCAGAAAAATAATTTCACTTAACTAAAAAACAGTGAACAGATTCGGCAAACAGCAGTTAAACAGTCAACCTAAATTAGAAATTGATAAAATGCATTAAATTAAGACTCGCATGCCACCAGATAATAACATCAAACTGACCTTACAGCAAATATGTCCATCATGTGGTAGAATGACAACCCCACATGCTGATATCACGTTACAAGTATGTCCCTTGCATGAGGTGATGCTGCAAAACCCAGTGACTAAACACAATATGAAAAAAAAAAAAAAAAAAAAACAACAGAAAAATACTAAGGTAAGCAAAACACGATTATGAAACATACTTTAAAGAAAAATGTCTACTATTAAAACATAACGTTGGAATTATTATCTTTGAGATGTTACATTAATTATGAGCTTTCAAGTTTCACTCATAGTCATAACTACTATGCACATACCTCTCAAAGAATAATTTTGCAATAATAATTGTCATATTATACACTATCATCTGCAAAATGCCATCCTTCACAAGAGGATACTAGAAAAGAGATAAATTTAATCACTTTACAACATACCTCTCAACAACATTTTAATTCAAGAGATATGGACAAAGCCAAAAATAGGGGCAGATTTTAAATATTGTGCTTATAAACTTAGAAAGTAGCTAGAATAACTGGACTTATGTTAACACACATTTTCTGAAATATATGAAATCTGAAACTCAAATATATGTCATAAAGTGACTTCAGTCCTCCGTGATTTGCCAGAAAACTAAAATTTTTTGAGGAATAGAACAAAAATGTGAGGCAAAAATCTGGGTATTCTGCGAAAACCTGGTCAGTTGAGAGCTATATATTGCTCTTACAAACTTAGGAAGTCACTAGAATAACAGGTACTGCATTAGTAAGCATTTTCTGAAGGCTATGACCTGAAGTCTGAAACTCAGTTGATTGACATTATTTGGTGACTTTAATCCTCAGTGATTTACCAGAAAAGCACATATTTTATGAGGAGCAGTCAAAAATATGAGTAAATATTTGAGCATTCTGCAACATTCTGGACAATTGAGAGCTATATGATCCCTCTATTTCTTTTAATGATATTTCCTTGAAGTTCTTAAATGTAGCTCAGCTGCAGTCTTCACAAAACATAGGATACTCTTATGCTATTTTTCCTATAAATATTTTAGTCAATTTTGCTTCATTCACCACCACTTGTTAAAAGTACCAATACACCTCCTTCTCTTACTTCTTTTGTTTGCAGATCTGTGTCTTATTCATGCATTCCACCTTAAATATATAACCACGAATCTTGACATTTTTTTCTTTGTGATTGCTAATATTCTATATATACCAGGTAGTAAAAAAGAATGATGAATAAACTCACACTTCCAATATACTCACAACCCAACATGCACACATGCGTGCGCGCGCGCACACACACGCGCACACACACCCACACGCACGCGCGCACACACACACACACACGCGCGCGCGCGCACACGCACACACCCACATATGCACGCACACACACACACACACACACACATGCACGCATGCGCACGCACACACACACACACACACACACACACACACACACACACACACACACACACACACACACACACACACACACACACACACACACACACACATCTATATAACAAAGACTCTCAAATTTACATGTGGTATGGTAGCAGTATTGTTCTCCAACTTAAATAATGCATGTTCAACATACATTGATCTAATGCTAGTAAACGCACATTACTTAAAAAGTCACACACATGTAAATTTACAACTGTTTTCATATGGGCACTCGTGTTTTGTCAAGAGTCTGGTTTATTATAAAATATACATCTACTGACTTTCCTATTATTTACTGAATCCATTTGTTTCATGGACTGTTACTAGGCTAATGACCCGGGGGACATTTCTAAGCCTAGCCAAGTTTTCCCAAAAGAATAATGATGTCCTGTATCCAAATAACACATCCAGGGACAGGCACTTATAAGCTACTTCTGTCCATAAAGGACATGGGTGCCAGGCACGGTATAAATTTCCTGTTCCCAATCCATTGGTCTAGGTTGCACTTAAACTGGGTACAAGATTCTATGCTTTGTGATGACAAGCGTAATCTACTTTGAATGCAGATATATTCTTAATTGGCCCATGCTGTACCTTTAGATTTAATTTCTGTACACAATATACTCATTTGTGCATAATCACTTACGTCTAGGTAAAAATCAATAAATAAAGTCATCTTACTTCCTGTATGGGAAGCGTAACATCAGTAACTGGGTAATATTTTGCATTGGCTATAACATTTGTCATATTATTCAAATTCAGTGGTTTTGTAACTGGTCGATCAGAAATGAATGCAAATTTGTAAATTTTCCAATGCAAAAATGAAAACATATATGGCAAAATTTTCAAATATGGTATCATATATTTTTGTGCAATAACTTTGGTGCAATAATCCCACTGGGATTCTCTTAATTCATATTCTTATGCCATCCTAAATGTGCAATAATGATTACCGTGAAAAGCTCCCCTTTTCTGTTCAATTTTTATGCATAGTTAGTTAAGAGTTTGACAGTAATGGGTGTTGTGTCTGCAGTAGCTGTTGAAATACAAATTATCTATGTGTGAAAATGCCTCCACCTTGAGAAGGAGTAACGGAATTTCATTCAGTGATGTATAAGTTGTATAGTCTGAATGACAATAACGTTTACTTTGACAAAATTAGAAACCCAAATGCTTTGTATGTTTATTACAGAATCCTTCCTTGAAAAACAATATATTTTACTTGTTTGTGCAGCTAAGATAGAAATCAGAGCATTAGTGTAGTTGGCATGTGCACTCATATAGTCAGGCTGGGATGTAGGTCAAAGTACCTGCTACTTCATTTCTTTCATCTTTTTCTGTATTTTTATTTTTAATCAATAATATCAGTTAATGTAGTAGCAAAGACACTCCACAGGAAGCTTTGGAAACTAAGTTCTGGATTGCATTCTGTATGTACTATACACTTGACTTATTTACATCAAATGTGGTATCATTCTGATATGTTCTCACATACCTCAGTAGCTTGGAGGGGCCTAATAGTTCTCTAGCTGTGCATAAGCTATTGAGACTGATAGACAGTTTACACCTTAATTTCAGTCAGTTAATATAGCAGAGTGTGAACTCTAGCATGCTTTATACCACTCTGTCGGTCACGAATTACAGTAATTGGTGGGAGGTGTATTCATTTTAAAAGTCAAAGTTAACTTCTGTTGCAGAATTTAATAAGAGTTATGAAGAGTATGACTAAGCAGAGTCGCCCTGTTCATAATTCTTACAAAATTATGCAAAAGAAGTTGTTTGCCTTTTAAAATGCACGAACACCACAAATTACTGTAAATGCATGACTGATAGATGTTGTTACTCTCCTACCTTGTTGAAGAGAAGGTACAGTTCCTCATTCTGTGAGGCTGCAACCTGCAGACAGATATGGGTGTGTGGGTGTGTCGGTCAGTTTCAGATGTTGGGTTGGACCAGTCACTATGTGACTCTGCAGATAGTTTGCCATCTGCTACTGTGGCTGTGCTACCTACTCTGATTATTTCCAGCCTATTGGAGGACCAATACTTTGTGATGTCTCAGACATGCAAGACATCAATGCTGCGAAGCAATGTCCACTTTGACTGGTTAACACCTGCGGCCATAAGCAAATATTTTTTTTCTTTAACTCCTCCTGACTGAGTCTGACAGGCCGTCAAGCAATGTCTTATGATGCAGATGTCATCACACACTCCCCTACATGATGTTGATGTTGCAAGATGCACAATGCGTCAACTAAAAAATGTAAATAAAAATAGAAAACAAAACTAGGATTAAATGAAGTCACTTGGGAATGTGTGGCATCCTATTATTTTGGACCCCAAAACAGGAAATTCCTAGGGATTTGGTAGGGTTGAGAGGTATGTGTCAGGGTCAAAGCAGATACTTTAGGTCAGCAATTGATAAGATGGTTGTTTGTGGATGACATGTTTGGCACTGTAGCTTTGGTATAATAATTCTGGCTTTGCAGGTCTAATGTGTATTTGGGTGAAATAAGATGGAATGCAAACTCTATTTCCATGTATCAATACATTAATGAAAACATTACTTATGCTGGAAAGGCCAATCCAACTACTTTAGGTAGGTAATGGGAATGGGGAAATGCTGTTTGTAAATGAAATGACTGTTCCTATTACTTACTGTTGTCATTCTACCTTTTCAAGACTACTGTGCATTTGGGTGGCATTGGAGGAAATGAGTACAAACGCTGAGCTTTGGATAATGTTTATGTGAAAGCAATACAGTAATGTAAATGTCTTTTTTGTTCATTTTTAACTTTCTGTGTTCAAACCAAGTACTTTGTATAGGCAGTTGGGATGGGAGAGAGGGTTATGCCAATGTGAGAATTAAATGACTGGCCTTGTCATTTACTGTTGTAATTCTGGCTTTGCAAGACTAATGTGTGTGGGGTGGAGTGGGTATATAGGCTGTGACTACTGTCTCTGTGCAGCAAAATTATTTTAATCCTGGAAGGATCACAACAGAAACTGTAGTGGGCAATGAAATTCTGGCTTTGCAGGACTAATGTGTATTTGGGCGAAACAAGATGGAATGCAAGCTGTGACAGTTTGTGTATCAAAAATACATTAACAAAAGCATTATTATTCATTTTTTTAATCCTGGCAAGGCCAAGCCAGATATTTTAGGTAGGTCATGGGAATGGGCGCTGTTAATGAAATGAGAACTGTACGTGAAGCTCTACTTAAAATGTAAACAACAGCAGCTCTTAAACATTTCTGTAATATGTTTACTTCAGGGTTACCACCACCACAGTGCCACAATGAGTGATCAGACTGCCACAGTGACCTATCTAAAATCAGTTAATATTAGAGATTTGTCTTTTGATGAGAAGTCAAGACTCGAGATGACCAGAAGAGCCACAATTGATTTCAGGATGGAGTTTTAAGGTAAAATTAGGTTAAGAACATATACACGCAGCTTCAGCATCTCAGTCTGGATCTGTGGGTGTGAGGAAACAGTTTGTACTGCTTCCCAAGCCCATTGTTTGGTGGAGAGAAGGCCTGGACATCAAAGGGTGTGAATGAACTGAAGAGAAGGGGAGAAAAGACTAGAAAACATGATCATTCTGCTAAAGATTTTGACAACCAAATGAGTCTAGCAGTGTTGGAAACTTTGGATATTAGGGCTCAGTTAAGTACTGGATACCACTTACCACTGGAAAGACACAAGAAAATAGAAGAAAAATGGCATGTTCTATCACTTATAATTGACTGCATCAAGCTGTGTGCTGACAAAGAAGTAGCTTTAAGAGGTCATGATGTCTCTGAAGACTTACCAAGTGCTGGAATGTTCTTCAGGCTGGTAGAATTCACCTACAGGATTGATGGAAGTTGGCTGAACAGATAAAAACTTCAAAAGTTTTTAAAGGAACATCAAAAACAGTTCAAATGAACTCCTAGACTGCATGCAACAATATGCAGAGAAGAAATAAAAAAAGAGATCTGCACTGCAAAATTTGTAGCAGTAATTGTAGATGAAACTGCTGATGTTTCAGGGCTCTGGCAAATTGCCATTTTGCTCCATTACGTTGTCAATGGCCAGGTGCAGGAACATTTTTGGGGATATTTTATACCACCTGGACAGACTGCAGAGTATATTGCTGGTGTGATAAGTGAAAAGTTCAAGGAAGTAGTGTGAGACCAGAATGAAAAAGTGGTTGCTCAGGGATATGATTGTACATCTGTTATGAGTGAAGTTCAGCATGGGGTCCAGGCCAAAATAAGATAAAAATTTAATGTTGTACCACAGATGTAACCACAGCTGAAAAGGATACATATCTTTTTGAATGCAATTGACAGTGTCAGATCAGATACTGATGGCATTGCAGAACAGTACCTACAGATAGACAACATCCTGGCAAGACATAGAGGAGGACCATTAACCTCTCCTACACTCCATCACACATTGTTTATTGCTGCAAAGGAAGTGTGTAATGTCATAAAGTTGTAGCCAACATCGCGATTTGAACAAATTGGGGATCTTAAGGCTTCTCAGCTGCTACTGCTTGAAAACTTTTCAGCATACATAAAAGAGTTTCTAGAAAATCTCTTCACAGCAACAATAGAAAACTATCAACTCCTGTTGAGGGGACAATTAAGAATGGAACTTGGAGTGGTGTATCACCATGAAGACTTTGCAGCAAGTGACAGTGCAGTCGAAGTGTTAAAATTCTTGGTGGAAAACTCATTAGCCAGTGCGTTTTCAGAGGTTTTCAATGTATTTGTTGATTATAGCCATCACATCAGTGTCAACTGTTAAGGCAGAAAGGTGTTTGTCAGCACTGAAAAGTATTAAAATGTTTCTTCGTAGTACTACAGGGTAGGAAAGAATGTTTGCATTGCCTATGATTTCCATAGGAAAGGAGTTAATGCTGAGTATAACAAATGTCAACCAAAGAGTTATTGATTTGCTTGCACAAAATAAAGAGAGATAAATGGACTTTATCTACAAGTAAAAAGTAAGAAATCTGAGAAATACCAAGAGAAACACAACAGAGGCACTTATTCGATATGATACAACAAGCCCTTATTTGGTACGAGAGTCATGTGAATACTGTGTTTGCTTTGGAAACTTGAAACGATCCTTTTTGTGTATCCAGAAAAAGGAAAAAAAATCATATCCAGCACAGATTCTCATCAGGTGCAGAAACAGAGAAAGAAGCACTGTTTGCAGCATACTGCATAAGTAATTCTTCAAACCACTATATATATATATATATATATATATATATATATATATATATATATATATATATATATATATATATATATATATATATATATATATATATATATATATATATATATATATATATATATATACATGTAGCAATGTGCTCTCCCTTCCAGCTGTGGTTTCTATAATACAAAATTGTATTGACTTTAAGATCATCTCAATTAGGCATTGCAGTGACTTTGAATTGTGAGTAATACGATAGTACAGTGAGATCTCCAAATCTCTTTACTTTTCATTTGGCATTGTACAAAATGCATATTACTTCATACACTACAATATATGTTTACTACATCATGTGTAGTCATAATAATGTCATGCAGTCAAAACCAACCACTTTTTTACTGTTTAGAGGTGTTTAGGTTTTTTTCTGTTATAGCAGAACCTAAACACCTCATTAGCTCTGAAATGCACATTAGTCTAGGATTGGTTGGTAGACTATTCAGCACATGCAATAGTGACTGAGCACTTATTTTATTTAAAATAGTAAGCATGGTCAGTGTTGATGCCACTCTAATATAACTCCACCCCTTTCTAGTTGGCCCCACCCCATTCAGCTGTCTCCTACAGCCCCCCCCCCCCACCACTGCAAAATAGTCTGTTGATAAGGGCCAGACAAACAACCCTGAATCCAGGCTTAGGGTGCTAATTATTACCAAGTGCCTAGTAGTTAAGCAACTGATGTAGCCTGGTTGGAGTCAGCCTGTAAAAACAGAGCTTCTGTGTGAATTATCAAAAAGAATGAGAGAGTGCAGACAAAAGTGTTAGATAAAAAAGATGGAGCAAGCTAAGAAGGAAAGAAGGAATACTGGTTGGCCAACAAAGAGGCTGAGTGCAATTGCAACAGAAAAGAGAAGGTGTCTGAAGCACTCTACGAGCTTCAGGAAAATGTCTCAGCAGATAGCACTGGTTTAAAGACAAAGACAGAAGGTTGCAATTCATAAGAGATTACTTATTATTTATTTATTTGTTTACCAGGAAAGTCCAACTGAGTTATGCAGATCTCTTTTCAGTGGAGACCTGGACAGAAAAGCTCCAAACACCAACAGCAATCTGTTCACCAGTCCACAAGACATCAAAGGCAGTTTGAAGGTATACTTCTAGCATCTTCTGAATGAAGAAAACCCCAAAAAATGTAATAACCCATAAACATCATGCAATGAAGGAGGAAGAAGAAGAGGAAGAACAACAACAGCACTTGGGAAAATGAAGTAAGGGAAAGCAGCAGGCTCAGATGAGGTAATGGCAGATATGTTCAAGATGTTGGGTGAATTGGGAGAAAAATGGCTCCTGAGGGTACTCTTAGCAGTATGAAGAGGAAAGCATATCCCACATGACTGGATAATAAGCATCCTTGTGCCAGTGTGTACAAGAACAAATGGGACTTTCAGAACTGTGGGCAGTACAGAGGTATCAAACTCATCTCACATTATGCGAAACTACTGAAGAAGGTGATTGATAAACAGATACACGGAACAGTAGAAAGTAAGATGTGAGATGAGCAGTTCATTTTCAGGTCAGGATGCAGTACAGCTGATCCAATGTTTGCAGTGAGACAAATAGTCGAGAAGAAGATAAATTTGCAGAAAAAATCCAAATAGACATTCCTAGGCTTAGAGAAAGCATATGAAAAGGTTCCAAGAAAGTTGATTTGGGCAGTCCTATAATGGTTCAATGTCCCAGACTAGAGTTAGTGCAGACTATGTCCAAGGACCCACAGACAAAAGTATAAATAGTGTTCACACACAGAGGGTTTTCCAGTGGGAGTAGGTGTACATCACAGCTCTGATTTCTCTGATATTCATACCAGTGAAAGATTACATTAGTAAAAATACTGGCGAGGACAGACCAACAAAGCGGCTGCATGTAAATAAATGTGATATTACAAGCAGACTCTGAGCAGGAACTTCAGCAAATGACAAAGGAATGGAATGCAAAACTGAAGGCACATGGGGTAAAACTGAGGACAGACAAGACAAGACAAATTGCCATGGCAGCAAATAGAGGAAATCAGAAGAAGCTAAAAAACTGAGATAGAAGGGAAAATAGAGGAGGAAAGGGTTAATAGCTTCATGTATCTGTTAAAGTTGGTTGATGAGAAGGGAAGTCTCAATGAGGAGGTCGTGTCTAGAATCAAAGGGGCTGCAGCCAACTGGCTCAAAGTGTCAGGGGTAGTGTGTGTGTGTGACACAAGAATGTCAAAGAAGCTGCAAAGTACACTGTACAAAACAGTGGTGTGACCAGTACTTCTTTATAATACAGAAACTTGGAGAGTGAAGACAGAGCAGTTAAGGAAGCTAGAAATTTTGGAGAGGAAGTGCCTTAGACAGATGGTAGGATGCACACTGTGGGACAGACAAAGTAATTATGGCAGAAGACAAAGTAGCTCCAATTTCAGAGAAAGTCAAAGAGAACAGATTATGGTGGACTGCAGGAAAGCAGAAACAACTTGGAGAAGAAGATTTGGGAGTGGCAGGAATAAGGCAAGAGGAAATGAGTACATCCAGCAAAGAAAGGGATGGATTGTGTAAGAGAAGACCTGTAATAGTCAGGCATAACTGTCAAAGAAGGTAGGAGAGTGGTCCTGAATTGAGAAGAGTGGTGGCAGTTCATTTGACACCCCAACCCTATGTAGAAAAATGGGAAAATGGGGGGGCGTCCTGCTGCTTCTGATGGTGATTATGATGATGTATGGGTTTTCCACTCTCAAAGTGAAGGGTGGGGCTTGGGTGAAATGTCAAGCAAGTGGCAGGTACTAAGATGACATAATAGGGCAGATTAAGCTTTAAACAACAATATCTTGTCAGGCTGTAGAATGTAACCTCACAACAGTAAAAGGAGATGGGGCTTTTGTAGGAGGTTCAGAAGTACCAGCTAAATATCCCTGGTCATATCCATCCACATCAAACTGGTACTGGAACAAGACTTCTCACCCGGTGATGGTGTCACCCTACATTTGAGCTATGTCATCGAGTGGATCCTGTAAAGGTGACTGGATTTTTGCCAGTCCCTCGCTATGTGGAGGTAGCATAAATGTGACTATTATAGAAAGGAAATCTGTCCCTTGTTTGTACATATGTACCGAACACCTAAGTCAGCCTTCTTAGAGATGTGAATGTTGTGTTGGATAGGGTGCAGCACATCTACTGTTCTTGTTCTTCAAGGAACCATTACTGATTATGTATGGGAAATGGAAACCCTTGAATGGGTGCAAATGGGAGGATGGTTTTCCTGATATGAAACAGAACTGATAATTGTTATTGACTTTCTCTGCTCATCACAGACTGTTCATAATGAATACCAAGTCATAAGCTGCAAGAATACCTTACACAAAAGGCTGATGATAACACTGTAGTTGTTTTACTCATCTAGAGGCCATCTATTCCTAACACTTGGGTCATCAGAACAGCTCCACAGTCATCAGGAAAGCATGCTGCATGCACTTGAAATCACAGTAACTTCAAGCCAAGAGAAACAGGTGGAGACAGCAATGTTTCATTCCTTCTAGGAGTGTGCTGGGAACTTTCAGGGGATTACGGTACTGTACTATTTTTTTATGCAAAACTTGCAAGTGATATACATAACATTTTGTGAACAGAAGCAGTATCAATATAAAGTTGCTTTAGTTATTATTATTATTGCTATTGCTGCTGTGGCAGTGCTATTATTATTATTATTACTGTTATTATTACTAGTGGTGGTACTGTTATTATTATTATTATTATTACTGGTGTGATGGTGCTGTTATTATTATTATTATTACTGTTATTATTATTACTGGTGGTGGTGGTGTTATTACTGGTGGTGTTTTTATTATTGTTATACTTACTGGTGGTAGTGCTATTATTATTATTGGTGATGGGGCTGTTATTATTATTATTACTGGTGATGGTGTTATTATTATTATTATTATTATTATTACTGTTATTATTATTACCGGTGGTGGTGCTGTTATTATTATTATTGGTGATGGTTTTATTATTATTATTATTATTATTATTATTATTATTATTATTATTATTATTGTCATTACTGGTGGTGGTGCTGTTATTATTATTATTGATGATGGTGTTATTATTATTATTATTATTACTATTATTAATACTACTATTATTATTATTACCAGTGGTGGTGCTGTTATTATTATTATTATCGGTGATGGTGTTATTATTATTATTATTATTATTATTATCATTACTGGTGATGGTGCTGTTATTATTATTATTATTATTATTATTGATGAT
>NC_056751.1:328393860-328638860 GCF_019279795.1 Protopterus annectens | reverse complement strand
TGTTTATTTTTGTAATGTCTATGGATTTTTTCTCCCAGGGCCTTCACTGAAAAGGGACAGATATTACCCAGTCAGGCTATTCCTTATAAACAAATATAATCAATCAATCAGCCAATCAGCCAATCAATAAGACTTTGTCCATTCTTGCTATCACTGTCATCTCATTGTAACACCAGAAGGGGATACACAGAAGGTGACTTTTTGGGGGTGGGGGTAGAAAGGTAGGTACTATTCCCATATTTGATTTATATAGCCTAACAAAACATTTGTCTTCTCAGTTTAATTGAACTGCTATTTTGTCAGCTTTGACCATTAAACCCTGGATGCAGCTTATTTCTTCCTTTACATATATAATAATAATAATAATAATTATTATTATTATTATTATTATTATATAAAAATAAGACTGGATTTCTTTCCATAGAATTTTTGTTCAGGCCATCATTGGTTCAAAAGTTTGGAAAAAAGCTGTAAAATGCATCTCCAGTATCAAGATCCTCCATGGCTTCTGGGGATCTAGCAACCTCCAGACCTGAAGCTTAATTCAGTTATTTCCCTCCACAGTTATTACAATACAGTCCTGGTCAGTTAAGGTGTATTGAAAGGCTGCAGGAAAATGCAAAGCTGAAGACTAACACTAATTTTCCTTGTTAATAAGGACTTTTGTTCATGGCCATTATGAGATGAAAAAGTTGTTTTAAAAAAGTTTGAAATGCATCTCAGAGCATCTAGAACCCTTATGACTACTGGGGGCCTAGTGGATTAGGTTGCTACCTTTTCAGTGTGCCAAAGTAGGACACAGGGGTGTGGCCAATATTTAATTGGCTACACCCTCTACCCATGACATCACCAAAGGAGTGTATTAGAAAAAGATGCAGTTATGGGTATGACAGTGTGAAGTTATTACTGCATACTGAAATCCCTCAAACCATTTAAATTATGCAACTGTAACAGTAAAAGTGAAGCCTAAGTGCAAAAACACTTACAGCTATATAATGTGAGTAATGTGTGTAACAGTAAAATTAAACTTTACTTGAAGAAAAACACACTATGCATATTAAATAGACGAGTATTTTTACTTAAAAAAGCAAAAAGCTCTAAATTCTATATATTGCACTAATGATCATAACTATTCGAAATAAGAAAAATAAAACAATCTATATATTGCACACTACAGGCATACTGAAATAAATCAGTGATTTCTTCTTAGAGATGTATAATTAAATAAGATTAGTAAGTTTATTGTAAATTAAATCATGTCCCCCCAAAATAAAATTATATACATACACCTTTTCACTTCTAAAACCACTCCTTGCAAGTCACCAATAAACAGACAATAGAAAACAGATTGCAATGCCACAGCAGACCCCATGGACCCTATTTACCTCCAACCACAGCATTAATAAGAAAAAATAAATCATAATACCTATAGCACTAATTTACTCTGCGCAATGAAAAAAATAAATAAATGCCCTAACAGCAGCATAGCCATATCCCCACTAAACCTAGAGCAGTACATTTTATCTTCTTGGAAACAGCATTAAAAATTAAAATACACAAATTTCCACCTAAATATGCAAACAATCCCAAAATATTCCCACTGTAAAATAAAACTATCCCAAAACAGCCACAATAATGTCTATTAGTAATATGCCAAATGCACATTTACCCTTGAACATCGCCCCTCACCAGAAATAAAAAAAGTTTTATATATATATATATATATATATATATATATATATATATATATATATATATATGTGTGTACACACACACACACATTTTCATTTTTAAAAACAACTGCTTACAAATCATCCCAAAACATCCACTACAGTTAAATAATAAGATACAGCTCCCCCAACAAAGAGAATTATATATACACTTTTTCTGTACACCTTAAAAACTATTTGCAAATCCCAAAACAACCACTACAGATTCAAGTACTGTACAATGCACCCATTTACCTCTGAACACTTAAAAAGTTACAATTAAAATAAAATAAAATACACAGTAAACCTTTAAAGTAAAATAAAGATGGTAAAGGAGCAAACAAAGGCTGCAAATACTCAACAGCATATAAATTCCTTCCACACAAGTATTGAAGACAGGAGCAGTCCAAACTGGGATAAAAACTCAGTTTATTTCTGCACTGGTAAGAGCTTTCACCCGTTTGGGCTTCCTTAGACCATTAAAACTTGGAAGACAAGGACAATTCTACTTTTATACTTCCATAGTATACCAATTAAACAACTGATTAATCCAACCTGTAGCTAATTCATTCAATTTCATTAAAGTGGTATTCTCACTAAAAGAATCTCACACTAAAAGACTAAAAATATAGCCTACTACTTACAAATATATGATAATTTAAAAACATAAAATACATTAACTACATAGTTTAAAAATAATTATTTATGATAAATTTGTAGAACATAATTAAAACCCAAACATACAATGGAACTGTGCTCTTTCAAGACATAGAGTAACACAAAAAAATGTTCATAAAAATATGTTCTATGAGGAATATATAATGCATGCAAACGGACTACACACATTAATTCTCATGCTAAAAAATTATATGCATGTGTTGTCAAAACATAAAGTAACACAAAAATGCTCATAAAAACATGTTCCATAATGAGGAATATATAATGCATGCAAGCGGACTACACACATTAATTCTCATGCTGAAAAATGATATGCATGTGTCGGCACTGAGGCATTACTCTATCAATTACTTGGCTCTAAGCCTACATGCTTCTAATAAGGGTTTCAGGGATACCTTATCATTCAGGCCAAGGGTTTTGTTGGCCCTAAGTAATAATCCACTTAAGCTCACATCTTTCAGTGAAGTTTCTAAGGTCCCCTCCTCGACTACTAGGACTAATAGTCTGGATCACCATAAACTTAAAACTATGCTGGTGGCCACACTCTTGGACATGTTTGGAAAGTGCATTGGTATCTGAGACTATACAAATCTGATAGACATGTTCTCTTATCCTGTCCCTTAACTTTCTGTCGGTCTTCCCAACGTAATATGCAGAGCACATTATACAGCTTGCCTTATAGACATGTTCTGTCAAACAATCTGTACTAACACTAAATTTGAACTTATGCTTCATGATTGGATGTATAAACATCGTGCTGTCATCAATGTAATCACAAAAATTGCATCTACCACAGTGACTGGTACACTGTGAATCAATGGCACCAAGACCACTGCTAGCTCTTAAGTAGCATCAAAGTCTCTTTAAATTGTTCTTATTTTAGTACATGAAAGTAGGATGGTCTCCTACCAGCTCCTTAATGGGTGGATCCACTGTCAATACACCCCAGTTCTTAACAATGATGTCTTTGATCTCATTGGTATCCTGTGTATAGAATCTGGGAACCCTGACTTCTGGACGTGAGGTTTTCTCAACTGGGTTCATACCCAGTCCATTTGATGAAAAGTAAGGGCGGGCACTACTACCCCTCAATGCTATTTTATGTTATTGTGTTAACTGACCTAACATTTTGAAGAGACAAGTGTACCCAACTATCAAATGCTGATTATAACAGATCTTTATTATAAAGCTCTGCCTACAGATGGTGCTCTATGGTATGTGTTTCCTCCAGTGAAAAAAATTTACATGTTTTGAAGAGCTAGATCATTCTGCTCTCAGAGTTGCACTCTGTTACCTTTAAACACTACCTGAACCATGTTACCTTTACATTAACATGCCTGCACCTGCTTGACCTGATAGCAGTTTACTGGTACATAATTGCAATTTGTTGCTTTTAAATGGTATTTAAGGCTCCCTTCTTTTAAGTGTGCAGAATTTTGTAAAGCTTTTGACATATAATGATTTATTTTATATTAACTCTTACTTTGATCTATTTGCCCACTACTGTTTCTGCTCCCATACCTACTTAACAAATAAATATGAAATGAAAGTCATGCAATGAATTTCAACCCACTTATTGTCAGTAGTTGTTAACAGAGGCAGAGCACTGGTGTGCATGCACCGTTGTCAGATTCAGTCTGGTAGAGGCGTCTCGTTAAGTGTCCTGCTCAGTCACACAGCAAAAAAACAGGCAAAAATGTAGAACAGTATAGAAACACAATATGGGCGTGCATAAATTTAATTGTTGGCAAAATCAGGGAGGGGTTTACTACTACACATCCAGGGAATACTGTTCTATGCTATTGCTGTATAAAGATGAAGCTACAAGTAAGAGCTTGCAGAAACACTTCATTTTTGCTGTTTTGTTTTGTTACTCAACGTATAAAGTAAAAAGCACAGAGATTTTAGTGTCTGTGGTAATTTCATAAGCTGTCTATGAGCAGGCTTGTGATATATGTGGGGTTAGCTGTGTGATCCTAGATCTAAAGAAAATTGTTGTGTGCTTCCTTAGTAAGGTGTGATGGATCCACAGCTGTATGGTCCTGCAGGTAGGTGCAGTGGGAAAAGGCAGGTAGAATAATAAGGTAGTCCTAACTTGGTTGTGCAGGATTAAATAGTTAGAAAAATGTAGAAGGATCATTCTCCTTCACTCTATCAGGTTTGAAGGCTCAGTCTCAGATATGCAAATGTGCCATGCCTCTCATCTTTTAGGGCAAGAAATCTGGACAAAGCCTAAATTAATGAGGGGAACAAGGACACATCTCTTTGCTCTTATAAACTTAGAAAGTAGTCAGAATAACAGGATTTGTGTCAACATGCATTTTCTGAAGGGAATGAAGTATGAGATTGAATTTTTATTTATTTAGTGACTTCATTCTCAATGATTTGCAGAAAGCTGCAATTTGTATGGGAAACAGACTAATAGTATGAGGCAAAAATATAGATAGTCTGCAAAAATCTGAACAGTTGAGAGGTACAAATTGTGTGCATATTTATCAAATCAACAAAACTTAAGGAACAATCAGCTGATATAAGCTACAGCAGGGTACTAGCACTTATGGAAACATAAGTGCCAAAATGGTGACTATTCAACATGTGTGCCCAAATGTAATAAGAGGGAAATAATGCTGACCAAGGCTGTGTCCATTCTCTCCTGTACTGCAGAACATCTTGTATGCAGTTTTGTCACTTAGCCCTGCATCTGATGTATTCTTTTGCAGAATATCCACTAATTTCTATTGGTCAGATTCCTCTACCATCTGTTTGCTTGACAGTGTTCCTGGATTACACCAGAAAAGGGACACTTTGGTTCATTTGGCTACTTGGTTTAACTGTTTAACAAATAAATTTTATTTATGACTTCACTAATTAAATAGGTTGACTGATGTAAAGTGAACTTTTTCAAACTATTATCCAGGCCAAAGGTAAATAAGTATGTAGATAGTATTAAATGGATATAAAGGTGACAGAAGATGGGACATCAAGAACTAAAGAACAATAGTTATTACTTAGGTTAAACATATAGTCCTAATGTTAAAGAGCTATTCAGATCACATATATTGACATATGCATTAGGTTATAATGTTTCTTCTTTTTAATTTAATACCTTGACTGAAATGGACCATTCTGAAGTCAAAGTATGATTAAAGTTCATGAAATTAGTACTATTTCAATCTTTGATGACAACTAAAAGTGCTCTTCGCAGTACCTGCAATGTGCCCAGTAATGACTCCTTCTGCAATTCGTATGGAGTTACATGTATCGGCAAGCTATCTAAATATGATCGTATATTCTTTTTTATAAGACCCGTTGCTCATACTAGTATTGGAACTGTCTGGGTATCTTTCTTCCACATTGCTCTTGTTTCTGCCTGAAAATACTGATGTTTTATGACTTTGTGCCTCTCTGTACACAAAGTGTAGTGATTTCAATAATCGATGCTACTTTTGTCTTCTTTTCATGGACCACTATATCTGGTTTTCTTGCATCTATCTTTTGAACTGTTGGTAATGGGTGATAACCATGTGATGTAGGCTTCATCATTTTCTATAATGCTTTGTGGCTCATGTTTCCAGTGTTTTCAGCCCCTTCAGTGTCATAATGTTTGTACAATCCCCAGTGCAACAGTCCCGTCACATTATTATGCCTTTCAGTATAAAGTCCTTCTGCCATTAATATGTCACAACCAGCAAAGCGGTGTGCAACTGTTTCCATTTCTGTTTTACAAAACCTACATTTGTCTGTTTCTCCCACATGTTCAAAGGACTTTGTAAACCAACGTGTATATAGCCCACTATCTTGGGCCGCCAATATTAACCTTTCATCTTTTGGTTTGATTTCACCTCTCCTTAACCATTCCTGCATTCAATCCTGATCAACATGAAGTTCTTCCAGGGGTTTTCTGTACTTGCAACTATATTTAAGCATTTTCCACATTTCTTGCCTTCTCATCTGATCCTTCACCTTATATTCTTTCTTTTGTTTTTTGGCACATTCAATTGCTACCTGATTTTTATCTACTTCTGGTTTGATTTCCATTCTCGCTTGACGCCTATATTCTTCTGCTAGACTAAGCAGGGAAGGCATATTAGACTTATTCTCTTCATGTTTCAAAACTTTCACTATGTTTGGGTCTTGTGAGCCCAACAGATATGAATGCATTCCCACAATTGCAGATCTATATATGTAATCAGTTTCAAGGAAGCTCATACCTCCTTCAGAAAGGGGAATATATAATCTTGGTATGCACTGATTTTTTTTAAATCAGTTGATAAGCATGAAGCATCCTTCTCATTTCCCTATTTAATCTATCTGACACCTTTTGGGCCCAATCAGTCACTCCAAAACTGTAAGTTAGGACAGGAAGCAAATTGGTTTATACCCTGAATTTTGTTCCTAGATGTCAACACTGTTTTCAGAATTAAAGTCTTCTAAAATATTTGTTACTAAGTTTTATTCACATTTGTTCATGTTTTATTGTCTATCCTTCATCAGTTCTCAAATATTTATACACTCCCTCTTGCTCAAGTTCTTTTATATCACATTCCTGTCCCAAACTTATGTTTTCTTGGTGCTGCAGCTTTCGTGCTTTAAAGGTTGCTTTTGCACTCTTATCAAGACAAAATGAAATTCTCATATCATCTGAAAAAAGTTTTGACTATCAAAACATTTTTGATATGCAGTATGGTGATGACCATGTAACCTGCAGTGCTACTGGGGCCCAATGATGAAGACTGTGACAGAATGCTGGACAATACATTTTCTTGACTATGCTGTTACACCAGACTTGTTCCTTAACCATCTTAGTCACTGCATATATCTCAGCATGCATCATTCTGTTTACTGACAAATGCAGCAGTCATAAAAAGAGCTAGTGAGCCTTTTCAAATTATAAATACCAAAGGTTTACTATTCATCGCTACTGTGTTACTCCTACAGTGATCATCTGTCCAAAGCTGATATCTGGAGTTAAAAAAAAAAAAAAAATATATATATATATATATATATATATATATATATATATATATATATATAAATAAAACAAACAACATCACTTTCTTATACTGTATGCAGTTTTGAAACATTTGCGTTGTCTAATTTGAAATGATTAAATACTTTTAATCATTTTTTTCAAAACATTTTATAATTGTTTTTGCACAAAGAAAAAAATCTTTTAAACAAACTTTTTCATGTTTTAGCCTCTGCACACTGATGTGCCTTAATAAAAAAATTAAAAAAAACTCTGCTAGAGCTGACATGAGGAATCCAGTGACTCAGGTCTATTTCATCAACCTGCCAAGGAACAACATTGCATACTATCGTTAATGGTGCATTCTTTTAACTGACAGAACTTATACTGGTGTCCTTGTATATTCTGCATTGGTCTTTCATTGTCTTCACTGAGGCTGACCAGACTGGTAAATTTGTAAAGGCAAATAAACCTGCCCTTATTTGTCAGTTGTTTTGGGTTCTATGAAATATTTTGCCCAACACAAAGTATTCCTCTCTGTACTTGTACTGCTCAGCTATATATTTTATTCATTATTTCATGAAGCTCTTTTACTGTTGCATCCTCTCCAGCAAGACAGATACTGACTACACGACACAGTGCAAGAACTGCCTCTTGTCAGAGATAGGCAGCTAGATAGACTGAGTGATACACTCACATACCCCCTGTAAAAAAAAATATTTTTTGTGTTTTGTGACCCTGGGGATAGTGCTGTTTTTAATACTGACCTAGTAATGTTTTAAATGTTTTAAGTTTGAATAATCACACACCAATTAAACAAGCTCTGAATATTTATAGTGGACCCATTTAAAATTAATATTTCTTATAACAGAAGCTGTGTCAAACACAGAGGATTTCATGACCAACAACTAGGAGATAGTCAGAAAGCATCCAGAACAATATCAAAAAGACACACATAATAGGGACTTTTCCCCGATGTAGCAGTAGATGATTACTGTATTCATCTGAATGTAGAGCCCAATGGAATGTTTGATGGGGACTTATGTTTTGTAGTACAGCAGAAAGAGAACTGCAGATAACATTCTGTATGAAATACTCCCCACTATGAAAGATAAGCCAGCAATATTCTCAGTCAGTAACCAGGTCTGAAATTGCTTCATGAACTACATTTTGAAGATGTGGTGCCATTGTATTGGTAGAGTTTTGTCTTTGAACATCAAACAATGAAAATGAAAGGAAAACATAACAAAGTATTTAGGTGCTGATGCATTTTGACAGTATAGTAATGTCTTTTAAAACAATGGCAAGGAATGTAGTCCAAAATGCATAAAAGTATCTTATTAAATTTATTACTGAATTATGAAAACAAGTGCTTAAGTGTAAGCTCTTATGTTAGAAACTGGGTTGTGAATTTGCTTAAGAACAGGAGCTGTAATGTACACATCAAAGATTGTGTTTTGGATGTAGTAGAAGCTAAAACTGGGGCACCTCAGAGTTCAGTACCAAGGCAGTTAATATTTAGGATGTTTACCTCTGAATTCCCTACTGCACAGAGTGTATGCATTAGTACATTTTTGACTATACAAAGGTTGGCTCAATTATTACCAACGCGGTGGTGCAGCGGTAGCATTGTTGCCTCACAGCAAGAGGTTCTCCCATTCGATTCTCGGCTGGAGTGCGGGGAGTGCCTTCTGTGTGGAGTCTGCATGTCCTCCACACGGTTGGGTGGGCATTCAAAAGACATGCGTAAATGGGCGTGCCTTTGTTGGAGGTTGAACGTTGAGCTGGCACCTCAGCGTTCGTGAAAATCTACTGCCAATCATTAGTGGACCAGAGTTCTGCTGTGGTGACCCCTAAAAGACGAAAGACAACAACAACAACTGATCATTGTGTGTTTCAGGAAAATATGGACAAAGTGTATGAGTGGACCACATCAAATGTTATGAATCACAATGCAAAACAAGTAAAATGCTACATTTTGAGAGGTGCAGTGGTACACATTGTCGCCTCACAGCAAGAGGTTCTCCGGTTCAATTTTCGGCTGAGGTGCCTTCTGTGCAGAGTCTGTATGTCCTCCCTACATTTGTGTGGGTTTCCTCTGGGTGCTCTAGTTTCCTCCCACATTCCAAAGACATGTCAGAAGTGTTTCTCCCCAGTCCTCTGCTGAATATGGGCTCTGTCCCAGTCAGACTTTCCCTGTAAACAAATATTAAATAGATAAATAAATAAAAATCAGAAATACCTGTATACATTGAGTGGCCATATTCTAAAAATGGCTAACTTTGTTAGGGATTTGGAATGCCTGGCTGATGGCAGTTTAAGCCCTGAAGTTCATCTGAGAGGTGTATCCAAGAAAGCATACGGAGTGATAAAGAACATATTGAGGTATATCTCGAGCAGAGATGCTATTTTTCTAATTATAATTTGAGTCCATTTTTATACCACTTATTGAGTATTGTGCCTTCTTTGTATTTATAATCAGATACACATTAGTAAACTTAGGATGATTCAGTCATTATTTAAAGGACAGATATCTATTGTTAAACATCTATGCTGTATCGATAGATTTACCATTTAAACATTTTTCATTGGTAGCAGGCTATTAAGAATGTATTTGATTATGATGTTTAAAAGTTACACAGATGAGATTTTGGCACCAATACAGGAATTTGGGTTTGTTCAACATTCCTCTAGAACTTGGAATAATTCTTATTTGGTTTCTCTTCCTCCTTTATGACTTCATTATGCAATTATTTTTTCTACCGTAGGATGGGTAGACTGTGGAACGCTGTACTAGTAGATATAAGCTTAGTACCGCCCAAAAAGGTCAGTAAGCAAACTACTCTACAAACACTCCCTTGCCCATGCTTGGAACAAACTTCCCCTTGACTTACGTTCAATCTCCCACACCTCACACTTTAAAAAATGAACTAAAAGCTTATTTTCTCAATTCCAGAACCTGCCCTTGCCATGACCCTACCTAGTCTTCCTTCCCTTTATGTACCCTCAAAAGGACCATACTTAGTACCTCATTACACCTCTCTCTCCAATGTGTCTACTATACATTTGCACAATTTTATACAAACAAAAAATGTTCATTGTTGACCTATTGAACTATATCAATGTAAAATTGTTACTTAGCTTCTTTTTAATGCAACTTTAACTTTATGCATGTATCCCAACATATGTGAATTGTTTTGCTATAACTGCTATTATATCTATATTGTTTAAAATTGTACTTGTTTTAAAATGTATTACTGGAGCTTTTCTCCTCGGGTCTCCACTGAAAATGGGTCACAAGCCCAGTTGGACAAACCCGGTTAACAAATGTCAATAAATAAATAAATAAATAAGAACAACAGATAGTTTAGATATATTTACATGACTGATAGACAGTTGGTTCAAAGTATAAGTACATAGTTTTATAGGTTCATAGGTAGGTACTAGGCTATCGGCCCAAGGGCCTAAGTAAGCCTAGCCAACAAGGTTCCCTGGCTTACTCCACCCAAGAAAGTTAATTTCCTGTACACCTGTTGAGCAGAGCCACAGAAGTGATCCCCGAGGTGTATTTCTTATTTCCCATCCACTCATCAAGATATTTCTTGAAGAGTGCTAATGAGGAACTTTGCTTGACATAGATGGGTAGCTTTTTCCAGAGTATAGGAAGTCTCTGGGACAGGAATCTATCCCTCCAGTATGTCCTGTTTATTGTGGTGACAAGGTTTATGTCCCTAGAGCATGTACCTTGGAGGGATTTGGATTTCTTTAGATGTAGCATGTCCAACAGCTCTGGGTTTAACATAGCTTTATATGTTAGGCAGAGATCTCCTCGGAGTAGGCGATATACTACAGAGTAAGCTGGAGTTTTTTGAGACGGTCAGTGTAGGGCATCTGTTTGAGGCCAGTAATCCTCTTTGTGAGGTACTTCTGTGGCCATTCCAGCTGTTGCAGATGTCTTGTGAGGTACATTCCAAAAGGGGCATTGTACTCTATAATGGGTCTAATGAGTGCCGAGAAGAGGGGAACAATGACCTCTTTTTTCCTGGATGAGAACCCTTTTATGATGAGGTGTGCCACATAGAAGGATTTCCTGACTACTGTGGTGATGTGATTATCAAAGGAGAGACTACTGTCCACCTGGGTCCCAAGGTCTTTTATCACATATTTGGAGTTAAGTAGACTGCTGTTTATGTGGTAGTTCATGGGTACAGAGTTTTTACCAAAGGGGATGACAATGCACTTTTTGGCATTGAGCTTGAGGCCGTGCCTCTGACACCAGGCATCTGTCTCAGTGAGGCCCTTCTTAGGATGTCCACATCATTTGGGGACTCGACTATGGCTCCTAGTTTGCAGTCATCTGCGAACTTCATTAGCCAGAGGCCTTCTGTGTTAGCCTGTACTTCAGAGAAGTAGATACCAAACAGGAGAGGTCCCAGGACTGAACCCTGTGGTACTCCACTTGTCACTGGTTTGAAGTCAGATTTGGAGTCTGCAACTTTTACAGTGTGGGTTCTGTCAGTGAGCCAGTTGGCAACCCATCTTGTGACGTAGGGATTTATACCTAGTTTAGTGAGTTTAGCTATAATTCCAGAATGGGGGATGGTGTCAAAAGCCTTGGCAAGGTCAAGATAGGCTGTGTGAACCACCTTACCCTCATCTATGGCTTTGGTGACTGCCTCAAAGAAGTCGATCAGGTTCAGAAGGCATGATCTGCCTTTCACAAACCCGAACTGGGTGGGGTCCAGAGTTTGGAGGTTACCAATGTATTTGTTTATGAGTTCCATGATGATACATTCCATGGCCTTGCTGACCAGGTTCATCAGGCTAATAGGGCAATAGTTCCCAGGATCAGTGGTGGCTCACCCTTTGTGGAGTGGGATAACTGTTGCTGTGCACAATTCAGTGGACACAAAGCCTGACATGAGACTATGATTGAACATGACGCTTAGGTGGGGAGCCAGTTAGTTCTGAACACTGTGTAAAACGCAGCCTGGGATGTTGTCCGGTCCCATGGATGCTGTGTTTTTGGTTTTAGAGAGTGCAGCTTTTACCTGCATAAATGTGATTACAGGGACTCTGCATTCTTCTTGTATAGATATGGGGCCTTTAGGGGTGAGAGGGGGGTAAAGTTAGCACTGAACCTATCTGCCAGGTTGTTGGCAATATCAGTTGGTTCTGTAATTTCCGTGTCGTTGTGCTGTAACTCAGAGCAGATCTGGGTGTTGCCATTGGGATTCTTGACATAGTTATAGAATGCTTTGTGGTTGCCCATAGAATCAGTGCCAATTTTGTTTTCATAGCTAGTTCTGGAGGATCTTATAAGGGATCTCAGCTTCTTACTGAGGCTGACCAGAGAGCTTCTCCACTCATGGGATTTTACTCTCCTTTGCAACAGTTTCTTTCTTCTGTTGTAGAGTTTGTTTATGGCAGGGGACCACCAAATTGGCTTCCTTTTTTTGGAGGATAGCGTCTTGGTTCTGTTTGGGATAGCACAAACCATGCACTCGTGTAACTGCTTATAGAGTGCATTTGTGTAGGATTCATCTGGCGTAACTGTATTGTCCATCTGCATGGGTGTTATGAAGTTCACCACTTCTGTGTTAAGAAACATGAAGTTGGCTTTGGAGAAATGTTTTACCATTGTTTCCTTAATGGTGGGTGGGGGTGGGATGTGGATATCTAGGGTGATTAGCTTATGGTCGAATCTGACCAATGAGAAGTTGACTTCAGGTGTGGAACACCGGTCACTCATGCTGGTAATGGCTAGGCCTAGGATATTGTTACCCCTGCTGGGGGTGTGGATAAGTTGATCCAGGGCACTGGAATTTATGAATTCCAGAAAGTATTGGGTGAAGGAGTGGGTACATGAGTAGTTTTCCCAGTTAATGGTGGGGTAGTTGAAATCGCCCATTATTAGGTTGTTTGGTTGAACCCTAATATTTTCCAGTATATCAAGAAAAGAGGAGTGGGAATCCTGTGGCATGGTGGGGGATCTGTAGCAAGCTACAATTTGGAAGGCAGTTTTGCCCAGAGTTAGTTGCACTTGGATAACCTTGGATGCATTATGCTGCGCAACTAGCCTGGAGGTGTGGATATCCTTAATGAATATGGACACACTTCTGCCTTTGGTGTTCTGGTCCACGTTAGATGGCCAAAAAGTGTGGTATGAATTATAACCTGGTAATGCAGGGGTGCTCTCTAAAGCCTTGAACCAGGTCTCAGTCACTGCACAGATATCGATGTTCTCCATTTTAAGGAGTGCCTCGAGTGAGTGCATTTTGAGATTTAGACTTCTAGCATTGAGTAGCATTACCCTCAGTTTTTGCTTGCCTGTTCCTGTTAAGGTGGTGAATTTGTCATTTAAACCTTGCCTAGAAAAGGCACTATATGGGCGGCAAGACCCTTAGCCACTATCCGGAATCCCAGGGGCGACAGGCACAGGCCACCTCTGGCAAAGCATCATGGTCTTCAATAGCTAATGAAATTGGCTCTGAGTTTCTTTTTCAATAACATTTAACATTGAATATTGAAATTCAATGTGGCCAGTTCTGCAGCAAAATCACTCTCTCCCCAAAATTTTCTAGAAGAATTCTCATCTCTATCTCAGCTTCAGCACATATAACTCTGTCCTCTCCTTGGACCTACTGACTCTGACATTTACTTCAAAAGAATCAGGCACAAAGGTGTTGCTGCCCTGCTAAACAGAATTCCACGTGATGCCCCAGAATGGGCTGATGGTCTCTGTGTCTGGTTCAGCCACACTCTTACATACCTGTTTAATATCTGCTTAGCCTCTGTGTCAAGCCACCTCAGTGGAAAACAACCATTGTCAAGCTCAGTTCAGAATCATCTAAACATCCCTACGCAAATGGTTTTCACTTGATTTCCATTCTTCCTACCCCTTGACAAAATAATTGAAAACCTGATGTATAACATACTCACGGAATACCTGCAGGGACATAAAAATCATTTCTCTTCTACAACATGGATTCTGGTCTGGTAGAAGTATTATGATTGCCCTGTATACCTTTACAGGTAACAAATTTAACAATATAAACAAAGCTAAACTAACAGAAGCACTCTTTGTAGACCTAACTAAAACTTTTGGCACAGTAGATCATGGGCAACTGCAGTTAAAAAGGTTTGAATCATTACTTTCCCCACTTGCACCACTCTGATAGAAACACCCCAGGGATAGGTTCTCTCTTACACTCTTTGCACTACTTATCACTAAACTTCCCAAAGATGTACTGCACATGCCGTTATTATTTTGTGCAGTTGATATCGTTATATAGAGATTCAACTCCTTTCACTCCATGATCAAACATCAGCTGTAAACACACCTGCAAGACTTATCTTACTGACTGCTTGCCCACAGACTAATTGTAAACACAAAGAAAACCAAAGCTATGGTCTCTGAAACCCAACAAAAACTGGCTAAAGTATGCAGGAACTGGGCCTTTACCTACCCCAGTCAGGAAGCAATCAAAACAGTTTAGCAATTACTCTGGTCCTCTATTGCAATAAAATACCTCAATACATTTTTCCTAAAGCAGTGACGGCAAACCCTTTGGGCTCAGTGCATCAAAAATTTGGAAAATGCCTATCTTGACCCTGCTGGTGTATCACCCCCCCCCCAAACAAAAGAGAAGCAATTCTTTACATATTCATCATCATCATCATCATCATCATCATCATCAGCATCATCATCATCTTTCGGCTTTTCCCGTTAGGGGTCGCCACAGCGAATTATCTCTTTCCATTTCTTCCTATCCTCTGCATCTTGCTCTGTCACACCAACCGCCTGCATGTCCTCTCTCACCACGTCCATAAACCTTATCTTAGGCCTTCCTCTTTTCCTCTTACCTGGCAGCTCCATCCTTAGCATCTTTTTCCCAATATACCCATCATCCCTCCTCAGCACATGTCCAAACCAACGCAATCTCGTCTCTCTTGCTTTGTCTCCAAACTGTTCAACATGAGCTGACCCTCTAATATACTGATTCCTAATCCTATCCATCCTAGTCACACCGAGTGCAAATCTTAACATCTTTAACTCTGCTACATCCAGCTCTGACTCCTGCCTTTTTGTCAATGCCGCTGTCTCCAACCCATATATCATAGCTGGTCTCACTACTGTCTTGTAGACCTTCCCTTTCACTCTTACTGCTACCTGTCTGTCACAAATCACTCCTGACACTCTTCTCCACCCATTCCACCCTGCCTGTACTCTCTTCTTCACCTCTCTTCCACATTCACCATTACTCTGAACTGTTGATCCCAAGTACTTAAACTCGTCCACATTTACCAACTCTACTCCCTGCATCCTCACCATTCCTCTACCCTCCCTCTCATTTACACACATATATTCTGTCTTAGCCCTGCTGACCTTCATTCCTCTGCTCTCTAGAGCATATCTCCACCTCTCCAGAGTCTCCTCAACCTGATTCCTACTCTCACTACAGATCACAATGTCATCTGCAAACATCATAGTCCACAGGGCCTCCTGTCTGATCTCATCTGTCAACCTGTCCATCACCACTGCAAATAAGAAAGGACTCAGAGCTGATCCTTGATGTAATCCCACCTCCACCTTAAACGGATCTGTCACTCCCACTGCAGTCCTCACCACTGTCACACTACCCTCGTACATATCCTGTACCACTCTTACATACTTCTCTGCCACTCCCGACTTCCTCATACAATACCACAACCCTTCTCTAGGCACCCTGTCATATGCTTTCTCCAAGTCTACAAAGACACAATGCAACTCCATCTGACCTTCTCTGTATTTCTCCAATAACACTCTCAGAGCAAACATCGCATCTGTAGTGCTCTTTCCTGGCATGAAACCATACTGCTGATCACTAATCATCACCTCCCTTCTTAACCTAGCTTCTACTACTCTCTCCCATAACTTCAAGCTGTGACTGATCATTTTATCCCTCTGTAGTTACTGCAGCTCTGCACATCAGCCTTATTCTTAAAGATAGGTACCAAAACACTTTTTCTCCACTCCTCAGGCATCCTCTGACTTTCCAAAATTTCATTAAATAATCTAGTTAAAAATTCCACTGCCATTTCTCCTAAGCACCTCCATGCTTCCATTGGGATGTCATCTGGGCCAACAGCCTTTCCATTCTTCATCCTCTTCATAGCTGTCCTTACTTCCTCCTTGCTAATCTGTTTCACTTCCTGATTCACTATCCCCACATCATCCAACCCTCTCTCTCTCTCATTCTCTTCATTAATAAGCCTCTCAAAATACTCTTTCCATCTCCTCAACACACTCTCCTCTCTTGTGAGTTCTTTTCCCTCACTATCCTTTATCACCCTTACTTGCTGCACATCTTTCCCAGCTCTGTCCCTCTGTCTAGCCAATCGGTACAGGTCCTTTTCTCCCTCTTTAGTGTCCAATCTCTCATACAACTCTCCATACGCCTTATCCTTAGCTTTCGCCACCTCTCTCTTTGCCATGCGCCTCATCTCCTTATACTCATGTCTACTTTCTTCATCTCTTTGACAATCCCACTTCTTCTTTACCAGCCTCTTCCTCTGTATACTCTCCTGTACTTCCTCATTCCACCACCAGGTCTCCTTGTCCTCCTTCCTCTGTCCAGATGTCACACCAAGCACCTTTCTAGCAGTCTCACTTACTAGTTCTGCTGTAGTTACCCAGCTATTTGGTAACTCTCCACTGCCTCCCAGTGCCTGTCTTAACTCTTCCCTAAACTCCACTTCACAATCACCCTTTTTTAACTTCCACCATTTAGTCATTGGCAATGCTTTCACACTCTTCCTCCTCTTCTTGATCACCAACGTCATCCTACAGACCACCATTCTATGCTGCTTAACTACACTTTCCCCTGCCACCACTTTACAGTCTCCAATCTCCTTCAGACTGGCCCTCCTACATAGGATATAATCCACCTGTATGCATCTTCCTCCACTCTTGTACGTCACCCTATGCTCCTCCCTTTTCTTAAAATATATATTCACCACAGCCATGTCCATCCTTTTCGCAAAATCCACAATCATCTGACCTTCTGCATTCCTCTCCTTAACACCATACCTACCCATCACTTTCTCATCCCCTCTGTTCACTTGACCAACATGCCCATTAAAGTCCGCTCCAATCACTAGTCTTACCCTTGGGTACACTCACCACAACTTCATCCAACTCGCTCCAAAATTTCTCTTTCTCATCCATCGAACACCCAACTTGTGGAGCATATGCACTAACAACATTCATCATTACACCATCAATTTCGAGCTTCATAAACATCACTCTGTCAGACGCTCTCTTCACGTCTAAAACACTCTTGGCATATTGTTCCTTTAGTATAAACCCTACCCCATTTCTCCTGCCATCCACACCATGATAGAACAATTTGAACCCGTTTCCTAAACACCTGGCCTTACTTCCCTTCCATCTGGTCTCTTGAACGCACAATATATCAACCTTCCTTCTCTCCATCATATCAGCTAGCTCTCTTCCTATACCAGTCATACTGTCAACATTCAAAGTTCCTACCCTCACTGCTACACTCCTAACCTTCCTCCTCTCTTCCTGCCTTCGGGCATGCCTTTGCCCTCCTCTTCTCCTTCAGCCAACAGTAGCCCAATTTCTGCCAGCACCCTGTTGGCTAACAGTACTGGTGGCGGTCATTGTTAACCCGGACCTCTACCGATCCGGTATGGAAACATGAAATTTTCTCGCCATAAGTTATGTGGCAGAATTTTTATGCTGGATGCCCTTCCTGATGCAACCCTCCCCATTTATCTGGGCTTGGTACCGGCGCAAAGAAATGCACTGGCTTGTGCATCTATTCATTTATTTAAAAAAATACAGTCCAATTATGTGTGCTGCTATGTATTATAAAAGTAAAAGAAAAATCAGTGACTTACAATAGAGAAAACAATATGTGCACTGATAATTGGACTTAAAACAGTGCACCAAAAAATTACCCTACTTTTAATAGTAATTTTGAATTGAACTGAAAAAATATGGAATACGTTGCATTTGATTTGATTAACATCAATTAATGACTTTTTTGTTGCTGAGTTGTAATAGATAAGTGCAAGGTCACGTATTTCTTGTATTTTTGTTTATTCAGTTTTTTGGCAACTTGGGTGTTGGTGAATGCTGGTGTGTCATCCACATCGTCATGGTGTGTCACCTTTGACACGCATGTCATATGTTCGCCATCACTGTCCTAAAGCATGGTTTGCCAATGGCAAAGGAGTCCCTCTCCTTTAGCATGGAATATAGTCTCTCTTTCATGGCCACTGCTTCAAAAAAAAAAACAAAAAAAAAAACAGAAGCACTCTACTTGCAGCCGGCCTCATCATCAAACTCATTAACTTTAACTCATTTTACTTCCTGACAGACTGCATGGTAAAAACCCTGCTTACAACCTCAGACCCCTCCTAGTACATACTTCCACCTTTCAGACCCCTCACTCAAAACTATACTCCACTGAGCATACTTTCTCCATACCTCTAAATATGTAATCTATTACAGACGTTCCTAAATTTCACTCAGAAATAAAATCCTTCTTATTGAATCCAGCAGCATGAAAATGTTTCCTTAATAGCAGGAGACATCTGAAGAAGAAACATGGACATGGGAAAGAAAAAGATTTAATATGGTGCAATATTTACACAAAGGAGAAAGCAAAACTAATCTATACAAAAACAGCAGCGCCACAGATATTTGAAGAAAAATACCGGCAAAGGCATCCAGAGATGGTAAATTTTACAATACAAAAAATAAGAAAACAAAGAGGAAAAGTAGAAAAGAGGATTAGTAATGGAGAAGTTAAAGAAACAGAAACTGAGGTTATGGATTAACTGAAGTAAAGGATTTAGTGTAGAAAATCTAACTCTGATAACACCACTGCAGGATAGAGCAATGGATCCCCAAATTAAGGAGAAACCAGTGGAGCAGGAAACATCTGATCAGTTGCCATACATTGATACATTTGAGCCTTCCATACTAGTACAAAAGGTCAATTGTTGTTGTGCAGCAAGGGAAGAAACAGGAGACTGTGATAACTCTGATACAGTCGATGTTGTGGAGTGATAGGCCAGTGAGTTTCCATATGAAAGAGCAATGGATGACACAGGATGAAACTGAAGAGAATGTGGCACAGGAAGATGCTCTGGAACTTTCTATAGAATGCCTGTAGAAAATGGAGAACAAAGAATGTGCCCTCAGTTTAGAATAAAATGGTCTAAGAGAAGTGTTGCTTGATTTAACGGAGACGGACAGACATTAAGATCAATGAAAGAAACAGACTACAGAAAATCAATAAAACCCAAAAGATAGAAGTTTGATAAAACAAATGAGCAAAGTAATTAGAACTGTTCATACAAACTCATGCAATGTAACAGACGTAAATAGGATATATTATTGTGCAGCTAAATTAATAATAGATAAAGTCTTACCACAAAAAATACAGGGCAGTAAGGGAAAGGAAGGGGAGAAATTAAATGCCATCATGCAATTATCAAATAGAGAAAATTTTAAAGCAATTAATACAAGAAATGTTACTGTTAGAAGCATACAGAAGAGGGAACAGATCAACAAAAATACTCAGAAAGATAGACGTGATAAAAGCAATGTGCAATATCAGAACAGATCAGGATCTCTATCATGCACTGCCACAAACAAAAAACTGAAAATATCAGCACAGGCAAAAAAAAATTAGAAGATACGTAAATAAATATAAAGGAAAAGTTCCAAATACTCAATTTATTGGTTACCCAAAAACATTTTATAGAGAATATGGGAACAAGGTTAAAGGAATTGAAACACCACCACCAAAAAAAAAAAAAAAAAAAAAAGAATTAGATACATTTTGGAGAAATATCTGTGAAGATCCTGTGGAACATGACAAAAATGCTAAATAGATAGAAGAAGTAAAAGAAAGAATAAGAAGTTCATACATACAGGATATGAAATGGGATGAAGCAATGGCCAGATAAAATGAATCAAAGAAAAGAAAAGCTCCAAACTGGAAAATCCCAGGCCCAGATGCAGTATTTAATTTCTGGCTAAATATCTTTGCATGAAGATTTCGCCATGAGTAAGAACTATTTATATGCACTCCCCGAACAGATGCTATCCTGGTTAACAATAGGAACAAAACGCTCCTCCTTAAGAGTGAATCTGAAAGCTATCCTAAAAACTATAGACCAATAACATTCCTTCTGATGATGTATAAACTGTACACTGGAATTAATGCTGACAAAGTTTAGAGCCATTTAGAAGAAAATTCAATCATGGCAATAGAAAAAAATGTTAACAAAAGAAAGTCATATGCAACAAAGGATCATTTGCTGTTAAATAAAGTCATAATGGAGAACTGTAAAAAGGGGAAGAATCTAAGTATGGCATGGATAGACTGCAACAAAGTATTTAACGGTATCCCCCATTCATGGATAAAAGTGCTTATAAATACATAAGATACACCCTATGCTGATAGATTACATTACAGCTACCAGGAAACAATGGCAAACCACTTTGCAGTTAAGCCATGATAAAGAACAAATTATTATTCCAAAGATAAAAATTCAAAGGGGAATACCTTTGTCTGGCCCATAACCCATCAAGCTGTCTACTTAACAGATTAGGTCAAGGCTATAATTTGGCTCCCGAAAAGCAACAAAGTGTAAAGACTTTTCGTCTTCTTTTTCTGCATGGTATAAAACTGTATAGGTCATCAGCTGAGGAACTGAAAGCACACCTACAAGCGGTCAAAACTTTTTCAGATGATATAAGAATGTAATTTGTTCTTGATAAATGTGCAAAAGCAACCTTTAAAGCAGGAAAGCTTCACCACCAAGAAAACATCAGCCTGGGACAGGAATGTGATATAAAAGAACTTGAACAAGAGGGAGTGTATAAATATTTGGGAAATGATGAAGGATCAACAATGAAACATGAACAAATGCAAATAAAACATAGTAATGAATATTTTGGAAGACTAAAATTAATACCGAAAACAGCTCTGACATCTAACAACAAAGTCCAAGCTATAAACCAATTTGCTCTTCCTGTCTTAATTTACAGTTTTGGAGTCACTGACTGGCCCCAAAAGGTTTTGGATCGGTTCGACAGGAAAACAAGAAAAATCCTTCATGCTTATTAAAGGATTTATACAAATCAGTGTATACCAAGACTATACATTCCCCATTCTGAAGGAGGTATGGGCCTCCTTGAAATTGATTACACATATAGATCTGCAATTGTAGGACTGCATACATACATACCTGCTGACCTCACAAGACCCAAACACAGAGAAAGTTTTAAAACATAAGGAGAATAAGTCTAACATGACTTCCCTGCTTAGTTTAGCAGAAGCATATTGGTGTCAAGTGGGAATGGAAATCAAACTGGAAGTACATAAAAATCAGGCAGCAACTGAATGTGCCAAAAAAAAAAGAATATAAGGTGAAGGATCAGATGAGAAGGCAAGAAATGTGGAAAATGCATAAATATAGCAGTAAGTACAGAAAACTCTTGGAACAACCTCAGGTTGATCAGGATCGAATGCAGGAATGGTTAAGGAAAGGTGAATTTAAATCAAAAGATGAAAAAGTTAATATTGGTGGCCCAAGACAGTGGAGTATGTACACGTTGGTTGCAAAGTTCATTGAACATGTGGGAGAAACAGTCAAATATAAGTTTTGCAAAACAGAATTGGAAACATTGACATATCTTGTTGCTGAATGTGATATACTAATGGCCAAAGGATTGCATGCTAAATGGCATTATAGTGTGGCAAGACTGTTGCACTGGGGATTGTGCAAACATTATAATACTGAGGAAACTGAAAAACACTGGAAACATGAGCCATAAAGCATTATATAAAATGATGAAGTTTATATGACATGGGATCAACCATTACCAAGAGTTCGAAAAATAGATGCAAGAAAACCAGATATTGTAGTCCATGAAAAGAAGACAAAAGTAGCATTGATCACTGAAATTGCTACACACAGTGACTACAGTGTCTTACTTACAGAGAGACACAAAGTTCTAAAATACCAGGATTTGCAGGCAGAAATGAGGGCAATGTGGAACAAGGATACCTAGACAGTTCCAAAAGTAGTAGGAGCAATGGGACTTATAAAAAAGAATGTGCAGTTGTACTTATATATGTAATTGATACATGTAACTCCATATGAATTGCAGAACGAGTCAATTCTGGGTACTTTGTTGGTGCTGTGAAGAGCACTTCTAGCTAACATCAAAGATTGAAACAATACTAGTTTCATGACCTTTAACCGTACTTTGACTTAGGAATGGGGTCCATTCACGTCATGGTGTTAGAAACCCAAATGACATGGAGAAATTAAAAAATAAATTAAAATGGAATATTTTAACTTTTTGAAAAATGGATTTTCAACTTACATGCATAGCTTGAAGAAGTTTGGTGACTCTAGTCTGCATCAGTGTTCAGGACATGCCTCATGTAGCTTTTAAAGTGACATTTGCTCAGTCTAAAATCCAAATGTTTGTGAAATCAAACATGGCTGTTTGATTTTGTTTTGATTCTGTAGCTTTTTCATGTTTGTTTGGCTGTTTGAATTTGTTTTGATTCTGTAGCTTTTTCATATTTGCTTGGCTGTTTGATTTTATTTTGATTCTGTAGCTTTTTCATGTTTGTTTATTTTTGGAATTTTTCTCCCTGGGCCTCTACTGATGATAGGTTCATTCTGGCCCAGTCGACCTACTAGTAAACAAATGCAAATGTTGTTGTTGTTTGTCTTTTGGCTATTCCCGGTTAGGGGTCGCCACAGCGGAACTCCGGTCTGCTAATGATTGGCAGTTGTTTTCTTTTATGGTGTTGAGTTGCCAGCCTGATGCCCAACCTTCAACGAAAGCACGCCCCTTCAACGCATGTCTTTTGAACACCCACTCGACCACGGAGAGGACATGCAGACTCCACACAGAAGACACTCCCAACCCAAGCCGAGAATCGAACGGGAGAGCCTCTTGCTGTGAGGCAACAACGCTACTGCTGCACCACTGCAAAAATCCAGTAAACAAATGCAAATAAAAAAAAAATAATAATAAAATAAATGTTTGCCAAATGCAACTGGTGTCAGTCTCTTCATTATGTCATACTGTTATATCAGTTGTAAAAAAAGTAATTTCTAGCAATGAGGGTACCAGTATCTAATCCAGAGATACCTCAATATCTGGCATCTACACACTGAGTGCCAGCTTCGTCACACAACATTTAACTACAGAAACAATATCTACCAGTGGCAGATACATGCTTGGACATCCCTATAGCAACTGTCAGATTTCTAATGACAAGGCACAATATCAGGCATTTCCTTGAGTGACAAAGAGATCTTTATTTCCAGACTGGACCTTTTGTTGACCAATTAATGTGGCAGGAGGTGTTTTTTAAGTCTTAAAAGGGTCCATATTTAGGTGTCATTTTGACTATCGTTACAGGCAGGAAAGCAGTATTTATCCCTGTATTAGTCTTGTTCCCAGAATACCATGTCATAACTGCAGAGTGCAGGGAAAAGAAGGGTTTTGAGCAGCTACCCTTAGGGAGAGGAAGGTACCTCTTGCTTGTTAGGTCTACGTCTCTTGATTAATGATGCCTATTCCTTTGATGTTCCTAATAAGTTTGCATAAATGTATTCTTTTTTACCTTTTGTTTGTGATACTTGCCATCATTTTTTCTACTTATGAAAATTAAATTAATATGTTGCTCCAAGTATGTTTTTATTGCTTCACAAATTGAACAAGCAAAAGGAAGAAGACTTAGAGGTGTAACATTTTTATGCTGTAAAAGATTTCTAGTCCTTCTAGCAAACATCATATTAAAAGATGCACAATGCTAACATGCATAAAATCATGGTCTTCTGCCAAGCAAGACAAACACTTCACATAAACATCTTTAGAGAAAATTTGACACCCTTAAGAGCATTTGTTTTTAAATTTCTGTGGGTATATTATGTTGAAAAACCAACAAAGATGACCAGCAAGCATTACGCTCATATTTATAAACTATAATCAATAAAGGATATGGAAAGAACATAATCAACATTGCCAATGATTGAAGCTTAGAAAGCAAGGGCTATGCTTAACAAATCAGCTGCTGAAAATTTAAATGGCAAAAAAGGGGTTTATAAAGTATGTTGTTGCTCTCCTTTCATATCAGGGAAAAAACATGAGATTACAGCCAGACTCCCTTGGAATGACTATCTTGCAGCCAGGGTCTACTGTTTGTCTTTATTAGTATTCCATGGTGATCATTATGATGAAGTGCATACCTGTCATGGAGGAGAAGAACATGGCCACCATGAACTCTCTCTTGCCTTGCTGCATCAAGTACAAAAAGGGGAGGATTTGTATTCTGCTGAGAAGTGCATTCGTTGATTTCTGTAGTTTTCTACTACAAGAAGACTTTACAAGTCAGGATAGTCTTATCCTCATCTCAAGGAGAGGGCTGAAGCTGTGGCTGAGACAAAGTGCCAGTGTACTCACTTTGCAGAATGTTAATACCTGTTTAGGTAATGTCCCCTTTAAAGCCAATGGCTAGGCTAGATTTGCATCTGTGAACTGGAGTTATGAAGAAATGCAACTTGTTTTCTATTGTGCATCATGACAAGGGGCAGAGCTAGGTAAAATGGTATAAACAGCTTTTCCAAGTGGCTCCGGTATTTCAGGCTATAAAACTCTTCTTTTCTTCTTGATAGCCTCCCTCAGAATCAAGACATTTATGCTTGGGAAGCTGTTTAGTGAGTTTTCAAAAAGAATGGATGGTTTCTCTGACCTCTATCCCACTAGAGCAGCCTTTGAAGTATGTACTGTACAGCCCATCACTACGGACATACCAGGAAAACCTAATAAGCTATTGGGCCTAGTTGAGTGCATTCTCACAGATACAACAGGAATCAAAAAAGAAAAATTAGAAATTAGAGAAATTTTGGAAATTTGCATGCCAAAAATGGACTTTTTAGAAGCAGCAGTGAATCTTCAAGCAGCCAAGCTGCAAGACCATCTTGCAGCTTCTATCACCAGAAATCAGGAGCTGTGTGTTTTGCAGGAATGAGTCATTTCACTAGATGATACATGTCTTCATAATAATCTATGAATAACAAGACTGAAGGAAGAAATAGAGAAGGATAATTTGGTATATTTTCTGGAAAGCACCTCTCCAAAGCATGAAAGTTACCCCCTGCTGTACTGGTCATGACTGGATGTACTCAGCAATCCATTTAAGTGTGTTCTAAAGCTGGTGGACCTCCTAGGCAAATAGTTATCAGAATGCTTAAAGAGGAGAACATACGGTGCATTCTCAAATCAGGTAAAGAGGGACACCTCCTTCTTGTTATGTGGTCAAACAGTATGGACTTCTCACCTGAAACTACAATGGCTTAGAAAACCTTTGCAACTGTAAGGCAACTTTGCTTTCAGAATGGGATTTCTGCAGTCATGCATTACCCAGCTACTATCTGGATGAAATGGTAAAACAAGAACTCCTCCTTCTCTCCTGATGCAGCAATGGCCTTTCTTCAGTCACATTTTCTTCTGTTTGAGCCACAGAATGAATCTAAACCAAAGCAGTTGGAATCCATGGAAACTTCCCATTCAAATGGAAATCTTACTGTGATGAAAAAAAAAAATGACTGGTTAACTCAAGCCCATTGCATCAAGAAAAAAACACTACTGATGCAGCTTTTTTCATTCAGTGTTAAGTCTTCAGTTCAGGTAATCCTTGACTCCAGTACTTCTCATCATACAAGCGCTGTGGAAACCCATGCTAAACTTCCAATTAAGTCTCATTCCCAACATCCTCTGAACACTGATTGTGAAGTGAAGTTTTTGCAAGCTAATATTTTCCAAGAAACAAAGCTCTGGGTCCACATCAAAAAGCAAAGGTCTGTTCCAGACTGAGTAACCAGACTGAGTACTGGGGCTTTGTTGGCCCCAGAAGTGAGTTCTATTTTTATTGTGTTTTATTTCACTCTGGACTGCCACACCTAGCATTTTACATCCCTGTTGCACTGAAAGGGTTAGTAACTGAAGTAACCCAAGAAGTGAAAAGCATATAAAGGTGCAAAAAATAATCACTGAAGCATACAAACATCTAGTGCTAGTAAATATCTGTAGAGTGTTCAATCCATTTTATGCATTCTCTTATAAATCCCTTCAAGGGACTTCTGCCAGCAGGATAGATTGTATGTTAGTCTATGCAGACCTATCTGGTTATGTTACAAATGTCAACATGTTTGTAGCCCCCTGCACAGATCACCAAGCCATCTCTTTAAATTTGCTTCCCCACTAATGTCTCACACCATTGAAAAAACAGAGTTAGCCCTCTAATCTTTCAGGATAATTACATTAATAGATTACATTATAATTACATTATAGGGAAGGTTCAGGAATTTCTCACAAATTATTTACTGGTTAATCCCCATACAAGCATTCCAATTCAGACAGGGTGGGAATCTTTAAAATTAGGCTACATACTTACATACTCTGAGACAATACTTTATCCTTAGAACATCAGTTATCTGAACTGGGGTACAGTTGCAGGGATGCTGCCTTTCATAATTCCACATTACAAAGGAAGTACAAGTCTCTGCTTACACAATTAAATATTGTATTGAAAGAAGAAAAATACCTTCAACATATAGCTGCACAAATTTTGGGGTATGGTAATAAGCCAGACAAATATCTGGCATATAACATTAAACAAAGAAGAAAGAGTACAGTAGTGCCAAGCATTAGAGACCCTACATCAGGACAATTAAGCAAACATTTGATGGAACTGAATAACAACTTCTGTTCCTTTTACAAATCCCTTTACTCTGAGATGTTCTAAACACAACTCTCCTCAGAACATCTTCAATCCCTGTTTCACAAAGCATGTCTTCTCAAACTGTCTGATATGCATATATCCCTTCTTCACAAATATATTTTTGATCAAGAATTCTACAAAGTTAACTGCAATCTAAGAAAAGGGAAAGCCCCAGGACTGGACTGTTTTAATTCAGAACTTGCTACTGCCCTGCTCCACCTTTTAACTCTCAGGTTGTCTTATCTTTTCAACTCCGTTCATAGCGCACAATCTATTCACGCTTCTTTTTCTTCTTCCATAATAACTCTACTGCCCAAACCTAACCAAGATTTCTCCCTCCCAGGGACTTACAGGCCCAAATCCCTTTTAAATGTTGGTGATAAAATTTATGCTAAAATAATAATCCACAGATTGTGTAGTTTACTTTTCCTTTTTGATTTTGAGTAATAAACTACTCAAGAGTAGGAGCAGTGCAGAACACCTCTGCTGCTCTGCACATTACTTTTATATTTTCAAAGATTTAAGAATGTTCCTGAACCAGCATCTGCTTTATTTGTTGACTTTGAGAAAGCCTTTGATTCTATACATTGGTCATACTTATGGACTGTTCTCACAAAAATGACCTTCCCTGAAAAGTTTATACATATGATTAAAGTATTACACCCCTGTCCTCAAGCCTCCACCCTTATCAATGGGCAATTTTATGATCTATTTTCTTTACTTAAAGGCACCCATCAGGGCTGTTCTCTCTCTCTAGCCATCCTTTTTTTAGTGACTGAACCTGTTAATAAAATACTGACCCAATCTCTTACCATGCTGGGCTGGTCCTTACATAACACTGAAACTGAAGTCTTCTGTTTGCAGATGATTGTTTGATTTTAACAAGCTATCCAACCCACGATCTTACCTATATTAAGTAACTGCTGGATGAGTTTGGACATATCTCTGGATTACATGTTAATGCATTTAAAACTGAACTATTTCCCATAAAGTTTGCATTCCTGGCACTCTTCCAGGTGGACACTTCCTTCACCTTTCTATGTCCAGCAATTTCCCTTATTATTTGAATATTTTGCTCTATATGGACATTTCTGTGATGCTTCAATTAAACCTCAGAGACATAGGGAACAAAGTTTTCTTATGGGTGAACTCCTGGTAGAAACGTTATATTTCCATGAATAGGGCATATTTTGTGGTTAAAATGTTTGCAGTTCCATTGCTATTCTACATCTTCTGACATATTCTCCATCACAACTGTGGCTTAAAGAAATGACTAAACTATTAGATTCCTTAATTTGGGAGAGTAAAAGGAAAAGGGAGGGAAGAGCGTCAAGAGAGGCACCAACTAATTCTCCATGTCTTGACATTCCAAAATGGAGCTATTATACCAGAGCTTTTCAGCCTTTAACCACGATAAGTTACCTATCTGGGTAACCTTAGAGGGGAATATCTTACATTCTATTCCCTCCTGGGGTCTTAGTTGGTATCCCAAATCACTCCTGAAACATATCAAAACTTGGTATATTCTAGCCCCAAGCACTTAACACTTAAAACTATAACTCACTGCTTCAAATTGTATGAAATTTAGGCTTTGCAACTTCAGTCTGGGGGAACCCCTTTTTTTATACTCCCTTATCAAACCCCTGATGGGAAAGGAAAGATATCAAATGGCTGTCTGATCTCACCACTAAGGTGAGTAGGAAGCACACCTTATATATCTCTGAAAGTCTTCATCGCACTTGTCACTTGCAACATACATCCTTTTGAGTGCCTTTACAACTTAGGTATATGCTTGCTAGGTCTCCCGCTAAAGTTATGACCCCCTTGCTGCTTTGGAAGGCAAGCTCAAGTTCTAGATTAGATAAACTATACCCCACTTCTGTACAAACATCCATATTATATGATCTTTTCATTTCTAATTCTACAAATAAAGCATTGGACTCTGCAAATTCTGGTTAATACTTGCAAATACAAATCCTAGGGAAGATCACCCAAGTGCTATTAGGAATTTAATTGGCAGAAGAAATTTCCTTACATCTCTGAGAAACTCATCCTCTTGGTTCACAGAAAATGCTGACTTTCTACTGAATAGTTGCACAACAAACGTATGCTCAACCACTTATGTCCCATTTCCTTACTACAGCTCATAAGTTCTGGGATTGTCCCCAGTTTTTAAATTAAAGGAGTCGGTAGCAATTCAGATCAGGAGTTCTCGAAATTTAATTTTTCCCTGCACTGAACTAGCAATGTGGTTTGGTATACTTCCCAACCATCTTCTTTTTCTTCCTGCTGTTCCCATTAGGGGTCACCACAGTGGATCATCGGTTTCCATTTCTTCCTGTCCTCTGCATCTTTCTCTGTCACACCAACTACCTGCATGTCCTCTCTCTCCACATCCATAAACCTTAACTTAGGCCTTCCTCTTTTCCTCTTACATGGCAGCTTCATCCTTAGCATCCTTTTCCCAATACACGGAGCATCCCTCCTCAGCACATGTCCAAACCAATGTAATCTTGCCTCTCTGGCTTCGTTTCCAAACCGTCCAACCTGGGCTGACCCTCTAATATACTTATTCCTAATCCTGTCTACCCTCATCACACCCAGTGCAAATCTTAACATCTTTAACTCTGCCACATTCAGGTCTGACTCCTGCCTTTTTGGCAATGCCACTGTCTTCGACCCATATAACAGCTGGTCTCACTACCCTCTTGTAGACCTTCCCTTTCACTCTTACTGGTACTCGTATGTTACAAATCACTCCTGACACTCTTCTCCACCCACTCCACCCTGCCTGTACTCTCTTCTTCACCTCTCTTCCACACTCGTCATTACTCTGAACTGTTGATCCGAAGTATTTAAACTCATCCACCTTCACCAACTCTACTCCCTGCATCCTCACCATTCCTCTACCCTCCCTCTCATTTACACACATATATTCTGTCTTAGTCCTGCTGACCTTCATTCCTGTCCTCTTTAGAGCATATCTCCACCTCTCCAGGGTCTCCTGAACCTGTTCCCTACTCTCACTACATATCACAATGTCATCTGCAAACATCATAGTCTACGGGAGCTCCTGTCTGATCTCATCTATCGACCTGTCCATCACCACTGCAAATAAGAAAGGGCTCAGAGCTGATCCTTGATGTAATCCCACCTCCACCTTAAATGCATTTTCTCTAAGTCCACAAAGACACAATGCAACTCCTTCTGACCTTCTCTGTACTTCTCCATCAACACTCTCAGAGCAAACATCACATTTGTAGTGCTCTTTCCTGGCATGAAACCACACTGCTGATCATTAATCATCACCTTCCTTCTTAACCTAGCTTCTATTACTCATTCCCATAATTTCATGCTGTGACTGATCAATTTTATCCCTCTGTAGTTACTACAGCTCTGCACATCACCCTTATTCTTAAAAATCGGTACTAAAACACTTTTTCCTCCACTCCTCAAGCATCTTCTCACTTTCCAAGATTTCATTAAACAATCTGGTTAAAAATTCCACTGCCATTTCTCCTAAACACCTCCAAGCTTCCACAGGTATGTCATCTGGACCAACAGCCTTTCCATTCTTCATCCTCTTCCTAGCTATCCTTACTTCCTCCTTGCTAATTCATTGCACTTCCTGATTCACTATCCTGACATCATCCAACCTTCTCTCTCTCTCATTCTCTTCATTCATTAGTCCCTCAAAGTACTCTTTCCATCTATTCAACACACTCTTCTCGTTTGTAAGTTTCCCTCATTATCCTTTACCACCCCTACCTGCTTCACATCTTTCCTAGCTCAGTCCCTTTGTCTAGCCAATTGGTACAGGTCCTTTTCTCCCTCCTTAGTGTCCATCCTTTTATAAAACTCTCCATACACCTTATCCTTAGCCTTTGCCACCTCTCTCTTTGCCATGCACCTCATCTCCTTATACTCCTGTCTACTTTCTTCTTTTCTCTGACAATCCCACTTCTTCGCCAACATCTTTCTCTGTATACTCTCCTGTACTTCCTCATTCCACCACCAGGTCTCCTTGTCCTACTTCCTCTGTCCAGATGTTACACCAAGCACTTTCTAGCAGTCTCCCTTACTAGCTTTGCTGTAATTACTCAGTTGTTCGGTAACTCTTCACTGCCACTCAATGCTTGTCTTAACTCTTCTCTGAACTCAACCTCATAATCACCCTTTTTCAATTTCCACCATTTGATCCTTGGTGTTGTTCTCTCAATCCTCCTCCTCTTCTTCTTGATCACCAATGTCATTCTACAGACCCCCATTCTATGCTGCTTAACTACACTTTCCCCTATCACCACTTTACAGTCTCCAATCTCCTTCAAACTGGCCCTCCTGCATAGGATATAATCCACATGTGTGCATCTCCCTCCAGTCTTGTATGTCACCCTATGCTCCTCCCTCTTGTTAAAATATGTATTCACCACAGCCACGTCCATCCTTTTTGCAAAATCTACTACCATCTGTCCTTCTGCATTCCTTTCCTTATCACCTACCTACCCATCACTTCCTCATCCCCTCTGTTCCCTTCATCAACATGCCCATTAAAAGCTGCTCCAATCACCACTCTCTCACCCTTGGGTACAGTCATCACCACTTCATCTGATTCACTCCAAAATGTTTCTTTCTCATCCGTCGCACACCCAAGTTGTGGAGCATATGCACTAACAACATTCATCATTACACCATAAATTTCCAGCTTCATAAACATCACTCTATTTGACACTCTTTTCACCTCCAAAACACTCTTGGCATGCTGTTCCTTCAGAATAACCCCTACCTCATTTCTCCTTCCATCCACATCATGATAGAACAATTTGAACCTGCCTCCAATACACCTGGCCTTAATTCCCTTCCACCTGGTCACTTGCACACACAATATATAAATCTTCCTTCTGTCCATCATATCAGCTAGCTCTCTCCCTATACCAGTCATATTGCCAACATTCAAAGTTCCTACCCTCACTACCACACTCCTAACCTTTCTCCTCTCTTCCTGCATTTGGGCATGCCTTCCCCCTCTTCTTCTCCTTCTCCAGCCAACAGTAGCCCATTTCCACCAGCACCCTGTTGGCTAACAGTACTGGTGGTGGTCATTGTTAACCCAGGCCTTGATTGATCTGGTATGTAAATCTGTATTGTTTTCTGCATATCTCATTTGGAAAATATTTTTTGCCGGATGCCCTTCCTGACACAACCCTCCCCATTTATCTGGGCTTGGGACCTGCACGAAGAAGCTTTTTCCGACCCAGAGAAACAAAATCTTGTACAGACTTTCTGGTTAATCCCACTCTCTGTAGTAGTGTCTCACACACACACACACACACACACACACACACACACATATATATATATATATATATATATATATATATATATATATATATATATATCTGGATATATTCAGAGTGGAAATATCCAGCACACTTTTTCTGAGTAGAAATTTAAGGCTTGGGTATTGCAGAAAGGGTGCAACTTTACCAATTTTTCCACTAAATTTAATTACTCTACAGGCCTATATTCTCCCACTTTAACAATAGGCACGATGACTACCATATGGAGAATCTTTACCAGCAAGTTTACATACAATGGTACGGAAAGCCTTCTATGTTGTACACCTCATAAGCGAGGGCATCCAGGTCAAAGGATGTTATAACTTCACTGTACTCGACCCTCATCAGACCACTAATAGAGAATAATGCAGCAGCTGGAGAGACCTCTGAGGTTTCTCACTAAGAAAATACAGGGGCTCCAAGCCATGCTCTACATGGACAGGCTGAAAGCCCTGTCACTTTACTCCATATCTTATAGACTGTTGAGAGGTGACTTGTGCCTGGCCTATAGGGCGATCTCCGACCCTGCCTTAATGGAAATGCTGCACATCCGCAAGTCAAATAGCACAAGAGTCACTCACTGTAGGGATCTCAATCTAGCCTGTCACATTAACAGAACATGCTGGAGAGATAGATATGTCTCCCAGAGACCGCCACTTCTCTGGAATAGACTTCTTATTCACATAAAATAGAGCTACACACTGACCCTATTCAAACCCAACCTAGATAATTGGATGGGAGACTGTAAATTCACTGCTGGGGTGGCACCCATGTCCCTCATGGACAGCAGTAGATGGTGTTGATCACAGACCCACTCTGTTCATAAGTTTGTTCTGCAGACTACCCAAAAAGAACAAATGGGGTACCTGGGATTAATATGGCTAGGCTTGTGAAGGCTGTAGGGCCGTTAGCCTAGTAACCTCCTATGAACTTATGAAGAATTGCAGCTCATACCCTAGTTATATCCCCCACCCTTCTGATGATTCACCACTGAATCCATGTTTTATCATTAACTTTTTATTGCATTATTATCTCTTGCTTCTTAGGAATTAACTAACTCTTTTTATTGCTTCATATCACCTCTACAATATATTATTTCCTTAGTTTTCTTGTACATTATTACTTCATGTTTTAGTGATGTTGTTTTTCTTAATATCTATGCGTTCATTTACTTATAAGACATTCTACATTATGATTCAAAGTTTCTGCATGAGTTTTCCTTAATGTGTAGTGTTCATTTTTTTTGATAATCAATTTTGTTGCAAAAAAAAGTGTAGAGCATAACAAGCTTCTCTAACAAGACCAGAAGTAGCTCTGGTCTCATCTGTATTTTCAGTCTGTGAAAGTCCCTCTCTTTTTGGTCGACTTCTTGTGAACAAGGAAGAACCCCATCAATTACCGAGAAAGATTCAAAAGTCAGGCTTTTACAAAGGGGTCTATGCAGGAAGACAAGTCCCACATTTAGAACAATGAGAGCCATTCATGACTATAGAAACTAGTAACACTAGCAAAAGTCCATGAGAGCGTAACGGCTTTGTAGCCAGTAACAGCTTATATTCTGTGTAATACCTGTGTCCGCTGAAATCCAAACAGTACTGAGAGGATCATGACAGCAATAATCCAGTAGAGACACAGGAGGAGCCAAGTCTGAGTCCTTCATTGCACTCCCACATTGCCAAGACCATAATTTCTTCATCCATGTATACTGGCAGGAAATGAAGGCAAGTTCAGAGTAATGATCAGAGATGACTTTTCTCAGTTTATGGAGTCTCCCAGGACCTGCTGTCATTGAGGCACATGAGTAAAAGCCACTACCAGGAAGCCTGTTAGTAAAGCTACTTGAAACTAGTCATCCAGGTGGAGGAGCACAAAGCATTCCATCTTCTGTATGATGTCTGCCATGGTAGCTTGCACCTTGGTAAATGTTCTGAGCACAGAGGTGACAGCAAGTAGCAGCACCTGACATTGACTTGCAGGAAAGAATAGAAGTTCACCATTTCTATCAGAGCCAGGAGGAGGTCAGAATAAACCCCTTTGCCTCTTTCCAAAAAAAAGAGCAGGCTGTGAGCCCCATTGTGGTGCAGCCTTTGCTTGATCCAAGAACTGCCTTTAGTCAGTCTGGTCCATCCTTAGAATTCTTTCAGCGGATGAACATAATTATACCTGACCATTTTTAGCATCTCCCAATTAGCAAGTGATGGTCCTCTAAACCAAAACAAATTCAGAGAGCTGGACTTCTGGGTGATGGCTCATGGAGTAATCAGAACTGTAACTATTACACTAGTGGCGGCCATTCTCTTATTAGACTTTGCAAATAATGCCTGAGGTTGGGGGAGGGACACCTATGCTTGATTCTTGGACCTTATTCTTCTCTGCGAAATGAGGTGAAATGAAGTGACATAGAAAAACAGAATGAAGAATGAGGATGTAAAATAAAACTCATTCAGTAGTTACTGCCTGTTTATTATTTTGAAGGTCTTTGACCTGTACTAGAGAAACCTGACCTTAAGTGGACAATACTGTAGAAGGAAGATGGTAGAAGGTAGAATCTAGAATTGCCTGCCTAAGATAATCCCTGAGCCACATCATTTTACAAAGGCAAAAGCATAAGACGGCATCACCACATTTATAGTTACAGTAGCACTATAATGAGGCCTCACTTAAAAGCAATTGCAATGGTGTTTTCCAGAGAATCACTCATCCTGGAATAAGGGAGGCCTCTATACCCTTCCGTTGCCTTATCAATGCTGACAGCTGGATATTACATGACACACATAATTAAAAGTCTGAAATATGGCATGTCAGTTGGAAACACTCTTGTTTACATTATCCAAAGCTTTGGACTCCTTATGTATTGGCAAAGTATAAAGGACTCTTGGATCTATTTGAACTGAATATACCACACAGGAATATGGGAAAGCCACAGTGGTGCAGCAGTTAGCATTGCCGCATCACAGGCAGAAGTTCTCCTGTTTGATTCTCGGCTGGGGTGCCTTCTGTGCAGAGTCTGCATGTCCTCCCTGTGTTTGTGTGGTTTCCTCAAGGTGCTACGGTTTCCTCCCATATCCCAAAGACATGCTGTAGGTGGATTGGACACTCTGAATTGGCCCTAGGTGTGAGTGTGTGCATGTGTGTGCCTTCTGTGGAAGGTTGAGCGTCGGCCTGGCAACTCAACATCGTAAAACTCCACTGCCAATCGTTCTGTGGATCGTTGTTCCGCTATGGTGACCCCTAACTGGGATAAGCCAAAAGGAGATGATGACATTACACAGGAACATGCCATAAGAAGTTTTGTGAGGATATTGGTCCAAAAGTTTTTGTGGAGGGAACCAATCTTTTTTTGATCAGAAGATGCTGAATCTGGATGCTTGTAGAGTGCAAAAATAACATCCTTAAGATAGATTCCACAGAGAAATGACTAAAGATGTTTCATGCTTATTACCAATTTTTTGTGTAACCATTTTATGGGGAGAAAGCAATAGATGCATCCTTAACCTCAGAATGCCTTCTTCAAAGGGGATAACAAGTAGAAAGAAAATGTGAGGCAAAGCATGAACAAATATGGACCCCATGTGACAGGTATTGGAGGTTTGGTTGGTGTATGCTGGAAGCCATATAAGAGTATGCTGTCTGACAGTTAGTGCATAAGAGTAAGGCTTTGAGCTGTTAACATGCTGCTTCATGTAGTTTTGAGTACTGGGTTTGATTCCTTACACATTCCTTTTCCCACTCTGGGACTCTGAGCAAGTGACTTAACCAGACAGTGCTGATGGACCACCAATAAAAATGGACACTTGTGTCCTGTGGGCTTTCCCAGTCTAATAATGAATACAACAACAACAAAAAAATAAAAATAAAAATTGACAGGTTTTCACAGGTCCTGGCATGGGTATCAAACACTGGTCCCAAAAGGTGTGCTGTTTTAACTAGCCAAGTATTAAGATGTATATTCCAATCCACTGTATCCAAATTTGCAGTTTAGGCAACTCCCATGGGCCCATCTAGTGTGAAACGACCATAGACATTCTCCTGAACAGTACCTGGCAAGTCATCTTTGACTTGGGGGGAGACTTGAAGAATAGAAATTTTATCCAAACCTCTGTATAGCCTTTGCTGGGGACTTAAGGGAGTCATGCCACATAAACTGGCTGGTTGTCCTAATGCTGATATGTTTAAGTTTAAAGAAGACAGTGCTTATTCCCCACAACATTCCCGCCAAACAGTGATTGCTGGGGAAGAACAAGTCTTGAGAAGAAAATAAACCTACTTAGGTTCATGGGTTCATAGGTTCATACTAGGCTATCTGCCCTAGGGCATTTATAAGCCTAGCCAGAGTGTGTTTGGCTTTCGCCACCTATTTTAAATTAATTTTGCTATGCCCTTTTTTGAGGTTAGTATACTGTGCCTCTGTCTAACAGTGACACAGAAGTGATACCCGGGGTAAACCTATGATCTCCCACCCACTCATCAAGATTCCTCTTGAAGAGAGTCAATGAGGGACTCTGCCTAACCTGGACTGGGATTTTATTCCAGAGTGAAGGGAACCTCTGGGTTATGAATCTGTCCCTCCAGCATGTCCTATTTATTTCAGTGCTGAGGTTCAAGTCTCGAGCGCGTAGCTCAGTGGGATTTGGATTTTCTGAGGTGCAGCATGTCCATTAATTCCGGGTTGGACACGGCTTTATACGTCAGGCACAGATTGTCTCTGAGCAGGCGGTATGCCACTGAGTAGAGCTGGAGTTTCTTTAACCGGGCAGCATATGGCATCTGTTTGAGCCCTTTGATCCTCTTGGTGAGGTACTTTTGGGGTCTTTCCAGTTGCTGCAGGTGTCTGGTAAGGTACATCCCAAAAGGGGCATTGTACTCAATTATGGGCCTGATGAGGGATGAGTAAAGAGGCACAATGACCTCTCCTGATCTAGATGTGAATTCCTTCATGATTAGGTGGGCTATATAAAATGTTTTTCTAACCACTTTGGTCACGTGGTTGTCAAATGAGAGATTGCTATCAACTTGGGTCCCCAGATCCCTAATTACATCTTCTGTACTTAATGGATTACCACCTATGTGGTAATTTGTGGGCACATTGTTTTTGCCAAAGGGGATGACTATACACTTTTTGGTGTTTAGCTTGAGGCCATGGCTGTGGTACCAGTTGTCTGTTTCTATGAGGGCCTTTTGAAGGATGCTTGTGTCAGCTGGAGAGTCAATTATGGTGTCTAGTTTGCAGTCATCTGCAAACGTGGTCAGTCACAGTCCTTCCATGTTGGCCTGTACCTCCGAGAAATATATACCGAACAAGAGAGGTCCCAGGACTGAGCCCTGTGGGACGCCACTTGTAACTGGTTTGGAGTCTGACATGGCTCCAGCAATTCTAACCATGTTGGTTCTGTCCTTGAGCCAGTTTGCAACCCATCTAGTGACATAGGGGTTTATATTTAAGCTGGTGAGCTTATTTATAATGCCCGAGTGGGGTATTGTATCGAAGGCTTTCGCGAGGTCCAGGTAGGCTGTGTGGACCACCTTCCCCTTGTCAATGACCTTGGTGACTATTTCAAAGAAATCGACCAGGTTCAAGAGGCAGGATCTGCCCTTAACAAAGCCGAAATGGGTAGGATCCAGTCTCTGTAGGGCCCCAATATCTTTATTGATGAGGTCCATGATGATCCTTTCCATAGCTTTGCAGACCAAGCTAGTCAGGCTTATGGGGCGATAGTTTCCAGGATCCGTTGAGGCACCACCTTTGTGGAGAGAGACCACTGTTGCTGTATGCCACTCTTTGGGTACATATCCTGTAGTAAGGCTGAGATTGAACAGTAGTTTTATGTTTGGGTTTAGCTCTTCTTGGAGTTCATGTAGGGCAGCCGGGACACCGTCTGGTCCCATTGATGCTGTGTTTTTTGCTTTGGAGAGGGCGGCTCTTACCTGAGCATCTGAGATGTCAGGGGGGCAGCACTCTGCGGGGATAGATATTTGCCTTTTGGTGGTGGGGGGGGGTTTGCACTGAACCTGTCAGCTAGGATGTTGGCAATGTCTGTGGGTTCGGTGTATTTTTTGTCATTTTGGACTAATTCTGAGCATATCTGGGAATTTCCACCCAGGTTCCTAACATGACTAAAGAAAGCCTTGTGATTATCCTTAGTGTCCTGTGCAATTTTTCTCTCGAAGCTGGCCTTAGACGATTTTATGAGTGCCCGTAGTTTTTTGCTAATACTGATCAGAGATGCCTTCCCTTTTTGGGATTTTGCTCTATCATGTAGTAGCTTCCTCCTTCTATTGTATAGTTTGTTTATGGCTGGGGTCCACCAGACAGGATGTCTGCCTTTGGAGGATTGGGTCTTGGTTTTATCTGGGATTGCATGATCCATGCAATCCTGAAGGTGTTCATAGAATGTGTTTATAAAGGATTCTGCGGTCTGGGCCATATTTTCCACAGGCCCCGGGGCTTTGAAGGATTCCACCTCGGTTTTGAGGAGTGTGAAATTTGCTTTAGAGAAGTTTTTCACTGTGGTTTTCTGGGTAGGGGGTGGGGTCAGGATGTGAATATCCAGTGAGATTAGTTTATGGTCTGATCTTACCAGTGAGTGATACACTTCTGGTCTGGAGCATAGAGTCCCCATGTTGGTGATGATCAGGTCCAGTATGTTTTCCCCTCTTGTGGGAGTGGTAACAAGTTGTTCCATAGCATTTGAGTTTATAAATTCTAGGAACCTTTGGGCTAGAGTGTTGGAGCTAGAGTAATGCTCCCATTCTGTGTTTGGGTAGTTGAAGTCGCCCAATATAATGGTGTTTGGAGAGACCTTAATATTTTCCAGTGTTCTCAGGAAGGCCGAGTGGGGTTCCTGGGTTTGGGAGGGTGGTCTGTAGCAGGCTATAAACTGGAAGGCAGTTTTAGCCACTGTTAGTTGCACATGGATAGTCTCTGATGCTTCGTGCTGTGCCACCAACCTGGAGGTGTGGGTATCTTTGACGAATATTGATACTCCCCCTCCTTTTGTGGTTTGGTCCAAGTTTTGGGGCCGAAAAGCATGGTATGAGGTATACAAAAAGGCACTAAGGTAACATAACAGGTAACCTCACAAAACCTTTATTAATCCACAGTTTGATGAATGAAGAAATAAAAAAACAGCAACTTGAACTGACTAAGCGCTTTCACCCTGAGGAATATAAATATTTATCGGTAGAACACCCAGTCATGTCCACCATTTTTGGCATACCCAAAATTCATAAAAATTTAGTTAACCCACCTTTTAGACCTATAGTTGCAGCCAGACGATCAAAAACTGAACCTCTCGCTTCCTACATAGACATTATGACCAAGGACATCCTGGAAAGGTTGCCATATATCTTAAAAGATTCGTGGCACTGTTTGGACTGCCTCAGAACTTTGTCTCATGATGATCTGGGGGATTTTTTGTTGGTCACTATTGATGTTACCAATTTATTTTCAGTGATCCCCCATGATTGTGGGCTCGACTGGTTTAGGAAGAGCTTGGACAAACATACCAACTTGCACCGGACCAAGAAGGACCTATTGCTGGATCTGTTGCAAATGGCACTGGAGAACAATTTTGTAGGTTTTGAGGATGAGTATTACAGACAGTCCACAGGGGTGGCTATGAGTGCTAAATGTGTACCCATTTATACCAACCTTGTTTTAGCAGAATGGGAAGACCAGTTTGTGTTGATATCTGATTATAAGGCTAAGATGCCTATGTATTTTAGATTTTTGGATGATATTTTGCTTTTTTGGAAGGGCACACTTGACAAACTAGAAGAATTTATTTTATATTTGAACAACACGACAACATTCTTAAAATTTACACACATGGTTGGCAAGATGAGTATTTATTATCTGGATTTACAATTATATACTAAAAATGGTAAAATAGAATCAAGATTATACAGAAAGAAAACTTACAGCAATTCATTTCTACATTATAGTAGTTGTCACCCTGCCTATGTTAAGAGAAATGTTGTTAAGGGCCAAATGATCAGGTTGTCTCGTATTATTAGTGAGGATGATGTCTTTAAAATTGAACTGGACATATTGAAGGACTTATTTGTCCAAAGAGGTTATCCCATTGATATACTTTTGTCGCTTCAACATGAAATATTTAGAAGAAGGTCTGCTGACTTTGTTCCAATTTTGCATGACACACACAGGTTATGTGACAAAGTCACCAACCATAAAGATGTGCCTGATAGAAACAATACGCCAACAGTAATGGTATTATAACACAATAGGTTAGCACCTGAAGTTAAAGATGTTATTTACGGTGCTTGGGAAAGCCTCATCCATGCAGACTTACACAACATACTTGGTAAATGTCCCACTTTTATTAATAGTAGAGGTTCAAATTTAAAAGTCCTACTAGAGAAGACCCCTAGATCCTTTGGACAAAGACCAGCTACTATGGCCAAATGTGGCAATTGCAAGGCCTGTAAATTTATTAATGACGGTCCCTATGTTTGTCTAGGTAATTTTAAGAGAACTTTGAAGAGCCCTGGTTACTGCAACTGTAACACAAGTATGGTCATTTATGCTGCCACTTGTTTATCTTGTCCAGCGTTCTATATAGGTATGACTACCAGGAAGTTGAGACAAAGAATATTAGAACATTACAGGGACATAAAAACAAGAAAACCACTAATTCATTGTATGTACACATGAATCATTGTTCAAACTTAAAAAGTTTATTGTTTGTTATTGACAGGCTATATACAAAGGATTTTGGGGGGGACTTTAAAACCATGTTGGAAATAAGGGAATGTCTTTGGCAACTGAGACTTGATGCCAGCAATGCTCCTGGTATCAATGATGCACTATCCCTAGCATGTATTTTAAGATACAAGGCAGCTTGTATATAATATAAAACTATGTAAATTTAAATATTTTAACAGATATGTTTTTTGTTTTATATGGAATGTTTATTACTGCACACACTGCTTTTTATGATGTTTTATTTTGGTTTATTTATTCTGGGTAGCTATTACTTACTTGAGATTCTAGCAAACAAGGTATTGTTGAGCAGGACTTTAAGATTTGGTGAACAGGAACTTTAGGGGATAATTGTTTAATTTAACTACCCTCCTGCTTTTTCATCATTGATTAATCAAGCACTAATTAATAGCTGTATTTAAAGGTTGTTTTTACTGAAGTTAACTGACTCTGAAGATGCCCATGAGGGTGAAAGTGCTTAGTCAGTTCAAGTTGCTGTTTTTTTATTTCTTCATTCATCAAATTGTGGATTAATAAAGGTTTTGTGAGGTTACCTGTTATGTTACCTTAGTGCCTTTTTGTTTACTAGTTGTTTCACACTCTGAGTTCCTTCAGTTGTTGTTATGGTATGAGGTATAACCTGATAGTGCTGGGGTGCTCTCGGGAGCCTTGAACCAGGTTTCTGTTACTGCACAGATATCAATGTTCTCCATGCTAAGGAGAGTTTCGAGTGCGTGCATCTTGAGGTTTAGACTTCTGGCATTGAGTAGCATTACTCTTAGTTTCTTATACCTTGTGATACCTATGGAGGTGGGTTTGTCTTTTGAGCCTTGCCTAAAAAAGGCACTATGGGGGTAGCAAGAGCCTTTGCCAATATCCGAAAGCCCAGGGGTGACAGGTGCAAGCCGTCCCTAGCGAAGCATTGTGGCTTGTCGAGCATGTCATCCCAGGCTGAAAGGCATTGGATCCCCTTTGAATGACACCAATACTTAAGCCAATTGTTGAAATTGATCATCTTGTCTTCATATTGTGGCATCATTCTTGATGAGGGTAAGATGCTACTCATGGTCAGGGTCATACCGGCCTGGGCTGCATGCTCAGAGAGCTCCTCTATGTCTCTTTTCATGTAGTCCAGGGAGGTACATCTCAGGTCATTCACACCAGCATGGACAATGACTGAGTCATATTTGTACTTGCCTTGGAGTGACCTGAGTGCTTGTGTTATGTGGCGGATCCTAGCACCCGACAGGCAACTCACCGTGACCTTCTCCTTGTTCAGCCTGGTGAGCGGGATGTCAGTGTGCCTGACAATAGAGTCACCTATTACAAGTGTATCAGGTGTGTTGTTTAGCCTTAAGGGCTGTGACTGTTCAGCACACTGGCTTTGTGAGCTATGTGTTGCACGTGTTTTGTTTTGGGGTAGCGGTTGCTTGGGTGTCTGCTTTGGAGGTCTCTGCTGCTTAGGCAGATTTTTATTTAGAGCCTCCGAGTATGTTTTTGTGTGTTTATGTGTTTAGTTTGCTGTCATGGTAGGTCTATGTGAGACTGGAATTGTAGTGAGTGTGGTTTCCTTCTCCTCCTGACTGGTTACGCCAGTACTGAGTTGAGAGAGCTTAGCCTCCAGTTTGGCTATATGGTTGCATCTCTCACATGTTGGAATTTGTTGGGAGGAGGAGAGGGTTGTCTGTGTACATGAGGCAGTTGTAACATTGCCTCAAGATTCCCAGATTCACCAGCTGGACTGGAGAGGAGATTGACAACTGACCTTTGGACATGCTAGAATAGTATTGGGAATTCCTTTATAATTGAAAAAAGGGCCAATGGAGAACAAGGTACTCAAGGGAAATTTGTGAGGGTGTAGTGCTTTTAATTTTTTAGTGCTGATTCCTGCTGATTTGGTGACTTGCTGAGCAACTACTACTGTACTTCTTGGATAGATTTTGAAAGAAGAGGCTTTGGAATGACTCCTAGTCTCATAATCCCTTACCCTTGTCTCATGTATCAGGCTTCCTAGTGGAAGTATGAAAACCCAGTAATGTGACTTTTAACACTCCAATTGGGGGGGGGTATTCTGAGATGCCACAGTCTCAGAGTAGGTGAACATTTCCCCTAATTCAAACCTATCACATATGAGGATTGCAGTTATGGCCTTTGTAATTTAACTGCAACCCCATGATCGTGTGAATGGCCTTCATGACACTTCCTGAGACTGTATAAAAGACCATCTTGCCAATTCTAATGCTGCCTATCCTTTACAGCTAAGATCTTCCTTGTAGTGAAGTAGGCCTCAGTTTTCACACTGTATGTATTAGGGGGAGGTTTGGAATGATGCATTGCCATTTATGATGTTGTTTACTGGTGTGTTGTACTACCAAGCATGGCTTGGAAGCTGTCTGAAGTTTGGGCATTGGACATTGGAACCTTCCCAATGTATAAATTATCATCAAGTGCTGAACTTTGAGAGTCTGAAAATAAATGGAAAGTAAAGGAGCAGTATGTGCCATCTTAGCTAGTGTATAAAATCACCACACACGTATATACGATTCTCATCACCATTTCTGTATATTGAGATGTCATGCAATAGTGGCTCATGTTTTGGTTGGATCTCAGATTTCACTTAGAGTATTAACACCAGTAAGCATCTGCAGATCAGGTGAAACTTCAGAAGTGTGCCAGGCTGGGGATACCACAAGGAAAGATCCAAACACTCAATCACTGCAGAAATCTGCCACTGTCAAATAAATGTCTTTGACCGGTGAGAAGAAGTAAAAAGGAGTCTTCCAGTATTAGATTTATAAAATGTTTTCTGCCAGGCGATGTCAGTTCATGACTGACTTTGTCACAAACTTGTGCAGGGCAACAGTAACTCCTGATAAACTCTTGCCTTATGTATACTTCACAGGAACCTACATAATGATTTACTACTACAGTGTACTATCTTGAAAAAATTTTTTAAAAGTTTTGTCTGTACGTTCATTTTAAAAATATCAGCAAACGGCATCCAAATAAATATTTTTTGTAGATAGTGTTAAATTAATATTTATAAAAAGAAGCATATTCCACATGGAAAATGCACAATCAGTAATGTTATATGGACGACTTAAAAAAAAAATGCAAGTCACCATTGCCAGCCTTATTGTAAACACTGCAACTTAATTGCTACAACATGATAGTGCCCAGGTATTTCTGTAAATGCTAAAATTTAGTGTTCTGCTTCTGGGGTTCTCTCCACAACCCATAATGTAGGGTCTTTACTCCCACCCTTCTTTAACGTATTCATACTACCACCAAAATCACACTACCACAGAGAAGGAGGAAGAGCCCAGAAACTTCACTGTTGGTATGCTGGCATACAATGTGGTGGATGTGATTGCAAGCACACACTCCACAATCACTTTATTATAAATAGAATACAAGACCCACAAAATAACAGTGATAAGAATCATATATACGTGTGTCATAAACACACTTCTCCAAATTTGCATGCAATTGTCGGTAAAGAGATACTTGGCAATACCAGCAATGATAAAAGAACTGATAAAACAGCATTGTACCCCAAGAGACAACAAATTAAATACTGAATACCTCACATATACACGCGTGCACATACACACACACACACACACACACACACACACACACACACACACACACACACACACACACATTTATATATGATCTATATCTATATATCTGTATCGATCTATGACAGAATAGTATTTAAACTGCTTGTGTTCTCATGTTTTGCCTAATACCATTACTATTTTAATGTTACATGTTGTCTGTATTTTTTGGCTTTCAATTTGTTATAACTAGGCTTTGACAGGGAGAGGACACAGCTGTTCAGTTTGATTGCATATAAATAAATAAATAAATAAATAAATAAATAAAGTTTAACATAAATATTATTTCCTTTGTTTTGTAATCCTGGACCCAGCTTAGACCTGGTAACTACTTTTGCTGTGTCACAAAGTTTGGCATTAAGCAATTTTCCTTTCCACTAACAGTAGCAGGAAAATATTAATGCATGCCATTTTAGTCTTGCATAAGCATGTCATAAATTTTCAAGACACATTTGAACTTAAGAACATTTTGTTAAAAATGAGTTTATGTATACTGTATCAGTTCTGTGAAGGGCCAAGTTGTTTTCCATCACTACTCTTTCTCCCATCCTAACATTGGAAAACAAAAAGTGCTGAAGTCCTCAAGACCACTTAATGAACTTTTCTCTCTATATATTTTCAGAGGCTGTTTTAAAAGTTCTTAAGGTGTCCCAGATATTTAAGTGTGAAACACTGTCTGTATTCTATTATCAGTAAATACACCAAGAGCTTCATGATAAAGAATGTTTTAACGTACAGTATTTTGAGGACACTGACTTTTTAATATTCTGAATAACACAATGTGATATGCTATCACATTAAATTGTTCATATCTTCATTTCCTAACACACAGAAGGGAGTAGGTTTAAAGATAACATTAAAAGGATGTCCTTTAATGTCAACAGCACAATAAATCACCATCTAAGCTGGGCTTCTGTTCACATATGCATGAAGGGTACTTGAGGAACACATTACAAAAGGACAAAAGTACAAAAAAGTAACTTGTATGCAGTGCTGAGCTTAATAAATTGGTCAGTAATGAAAGTGAACAAAGTAAATGATGCCTAAACACTATCAATGCCAAATTTATCCTAGAAAAGTAATGTTGGAGGCAATATGTCAAAGAAGTATGTATCTGAGGCATTCAATGTTTTTTTTAGCAGAATTGTTTCAGTAAAGAAAATAGTTTAATTTTATATAAGCATGCACAACACTTAGATGATCTTCTCATGGGAAACACATTTATTTCTCCTCCCCACAAGAAAAAAAAGCCAGTACATCACTGTCTTGCAACCCAAAGCACGGTTTACTTTCAGTAACCTGAGGACTCTGGGTAGTGATTTATAATCTTCCCATCCAAATATTATCAAATCTAGCAATCTGTTCCCTATGCACAGAATAGTGTATTTGCTGGTTTCAACAATGTATTCCACAAGAAATCCTAAGGCTATTAACTCAAATACTAGAAAAATATATGTGTCGTCAATTTGTTCATCTTTATTATATTATATCATGTAGACTGGTTACAAATGTTATACTTTTTCTTCTAGTTTTTTCTTTCTCCATTTCCATCACCCTGCTGCTTTTAAGCATTCATCTCATTTCTGGTGTTTGAATGTTTTTATATGGCTGAGAAAGTTGTAGACTCATTTTTTGTTCATACTGATTTAACAATAAAAGTGTGTAGTTTCTTCTTAATCATTTCATTATTAATCCCTTTTTCTCGTCTGTGTAATAACTGTTTATAACATGCAAGAATTGTCCATACTGATCGCTCTTTCTATTTCACTTTCATTTGCTATTATTTATTTCTGACTTATTTACTTTGGGTAGAAATGGGCATACCTTAAAATGAAGCTGTGCCTTGGGCTGTACCTAATCATACCTTACTTTTCACTAGAGGAAAATATTACACACATAACAAGAATGCTAAACTCAAAGATATTTGCAGAATAACAAACAGGAAGATAGCGTCTTTGCAAAAATGCATTATCTTTAACTTCTGGGAATGGATGTCACCTCTGAGGTGTTAATCAAAATTAAGTGAGAAGGAGAAAGGCTCGAGCTGTAGGAGCACGTTACATAGTGACCGATCCAGAGCAGATACAGATGGGAGAGCTGCTGCTGACCACATATGAATGTTAACAGTCATTCAGTTCCAGTTTGTCAAACTGCTTGCCGCTCTCAAGCCTCATTTCCTTTTTATGTTCTTCATATTTAGAAATGTACATATGAAACTGTGAACACGGAACTGCAGAAAGCAGGTACATTTCATGTGGCCATTAAATGCATAAGAGAAATCCTTAAAGCTAGGTAGTACCTTTAGTCCAAAGTGATAACTTTTGCCTGTCTTGCTTGTTCGTCCTCCAAACATCATCTGTATGATTTATTTATAACATTTATTTACCTTGTCTTTAGCTGAACAGTGAGACTGGTTAAGACTGCATTAAAGTAACTGAATTAACTGGGGTCTGGGGGCTACTTGCCTTTTGCAGAAGCCATGGAGATCTTGATAATTTAAAGTGCATTTTAGAGATTTTTCCAGCATGTTGACTCAGTGATGGCCTGAACAAAAATCTTGAGAAAGGAAGCAAAATCCTGACTTATTTTCTTCCAAGGAAGATATAAGCTGTGACCTGGGTTTAATGTTCAAAGCTGCCAAAAATAGTATTTCCCAATAAACTGAGAAGGCAAATGCTTATGAGGATACATAAAGCATGCATGAAAATAGTATCTACCCCCCAAAACTAACAGTCACTTCCTATTCATCCCTCTGATGTTAGACTGGCATTAAAGGGAAAGCTCAAATGACCATACTCACACATTTTTAGTTGGTTCTGTCATACCTCTATACAGCATACCTCTTCATCCCCTAATTGTAACAAACAAATATCTTATATGTACCCTTCTAATGTCACACTGGGATCCAAATAAAACTCCATAGTAACACATTTTAACATGAGGCTGTTGGACATACATAGGCAGTATAACCAATTATCCCTATCCCAGAAATCTACTTGTACAGATGCCTGAAATCTGATTGTAAAGTGAAAGCAAAAGAGCAATGTCTTTTGACTTCTCCCATTAGGGGTCGCCACAGCAGATCACTGGCCCCCAGATTGATTGGCAGTGGAATTTTTACAGTGCCGAGTTGCCAGCCTGGCACTAAACCTTCACAGAAGGCACACACACGAGCACACACACACACACACACACACACACACACACACACACACACACACACCTACTGCATGTCTTTAAAACTCACTTGACTGCAAGGAGGAAATGCAGACACAGAAGGCACTCCAGCCGAGAATCAAACCAGAGAACCTCTTGCTGCAAGGAGACAACACTAACCGTTGCACCACCACGGCCGACTGTAAAGTGAAAGCAATACTGATCACAAAAGTGTAGTCCAGCACATTGCTCCTAGGCAATAACTTGCCTTCAAGTAAAGTGAAAGCAATACTGATCACAAAAGTGTAGCCCAGCACATTGCTTCTGGGCAATAACCTGCCTTCATACACATTCTAGAGACATTCTGTGTAAAGCTCTGAGACTTGATTGCCAGAACAGTTTAATAAATAATCTCTCTAATGCTCTCAATCCCCACTTAAGCTACAGCAACTTTTTGTCTACACCTCTGAACAGGGCCAGTTTTAGACTAGGTGAGGCTTAGGGCAGAGGTTTGACGTTTGGGCCTTCCACTAAGCCTGTATCAAAATCTTTTTATATAGCTGTAGGTGTGAGGAACTCTGGAAGAGCATGGTGGGGGCATAGGCCTTTTTCTTACTGCAAGGGGCATCACCACCCTATGCAAAAATGCATCATATGTCTAACTGCACATTCAAGAATTTGTTGTTTTGGCAGTACAATCATAGTTTAATTTTTACAGTATCTGTAAGTACTGTTGCAGTCCACAAATCATGTAGTATTGCTGCTCAATATACATGGATTCCTGGTCTTCATGTGTTTTTCTTTCTAGAAATTCATGATACCAGAGTCAATTTACTATCTTCTGTCACGTTCTGCTCACCTTCCAGCATAATTTATTCCTGGTCTGAACAATTCTTTTCCCATCCACATCACCTCCAAAGCAATGACTCTGAACAGCCTGCACTTATTTTTGCTTCCAGATTCTGTAGCTCTTCTCCCTTACTCTTAAGCATTCCTCTAACTTCACAGAAACACATCACTGCAATGGTTCCGGTTCCTCTTTCCTTTCTATATGGTCAGTTATTTTCTTCACTGACATTGCTTTTCTTTCTGATTAAATACAACTGCCATAAGCTGTGCTCTAGGACTGTTTAAGTTTTTTAACATTTTAGAAATGTCACTGTGCTAATATTACAATTAAAAAGTTGATTGCACTTATTGATATAATGGAAATATCATAACCAAATGCTGAAAAAAATTCCTTATTTCTACCCCATGTGTGTTATGTTAATGTTATTGTTTTCTCCCTAGGCTTATTGTAGTACTCTGTTCTGTATTATTATTGAAGATTTTTCTCCAAAAGCTTATTCTTATATTCTTTTGTTGGAGCTTTTCTCCATGGGTCTCCACAGAAAAGGGGTAATATGCATATAGCCAATTGGATCATCATGGTTAACAAATGATAATAAATACATGAATAAATAAATAAATTCTTCTTTTCACAGGGCCATCCTAATTTATGTAAATGTGTCTTATTTTGCTGAATCACTTCAGTATTGCCATTAGTTATGATAGGGTGCTATTTTATTTTTATCTTATTTCTTTATTAACTGTATGTAGTTAAAAGTATTATTTCAGATATTGTTCAATAGGCCTCATTTAATCCAGCCACTGGGGATGCACAAGCTAATGCATTTTTTTGTGCTGGTCCCAAGCCTGGAAAAATGGGGAGGGTTGCGTCAGGAAAGGCATCCGGCATAAAACTTGACCAAATTATTCATGCGGTCACCAGAAAAGATTTACATACCACATCAGTCGAGGCCTGGGTTAACAACGACTGCCACCAGTACTGTTAGCCAACAGGGTGCTGGTGGAAATTGGGCTACTGTTGGCCAAAGGAGGAGAGGAGGTGGAAGGCATGGCCAAAGACAGGAAGAGAGGATAAAGGCTAGGACTGTGGTAGTGAGGGTCGGAACTTTGAATGTTGGCAGTATGACTGATATAGGGAGAAAGCTAGCCGATATGATGGACAGAAGGAAGATTGGTATATTGTGTGTGCAAGAGACCAGATGGAAGGGGAGTAAGGCTAAGTGTATCGGAGGTGGGTTCAAATTGTTTTATCATGGTGTGGATGGGAGGAGAAATGGCATAGGAGTTATCCTGAAGGAACAGTATGCTAAGAGTGTTTTAGAGGTGAAAAGAGTGTCGGATCGAGTGATGTTTATGAAGCTGGAAATCGATGGTGTAATGATGAATGTTGTTAGTGCATATGCTCCACAAGTTGGGTGTGCGATGGATGAGAAAGAAAAATTTTGGAATACATTGGACGAAGTTGTGATGACTGTACCCAAGGGTGAGAGAGTGGTGATTGGAGCAGATTTCAATGGGCATGTTGGTGAAGGGAACAGAGGGGATGAGGAAGTGATGGTTAGGTATGGTGTTAAACAAAGGAATGGAGAAGGTCAGATGGTAGTGGATTTTGCGAAAAGGATGGACATGGCTGTGATGAATACGTATTTTAAAAAGGGGGAGGAGCATAGGGTGACATACAAGAGTGGAGGAAGATGCACACAGGTGGATTATATCTTATGTAGGAGGGCCAGTTTGAAGGAGATTGGAGACTGTAAAGTGTGACTGGGGAAAGTGTAGTTAGACAGCATAGGATGGTGGTTTGTAAGATGACGTTGGTGATCAAGAAGAGGAGGAGGAGTGTGAGGGCAGCACCAAGGATCAAATGGAAGAAATTGAAAAAGGGTAATTGTGAGGTGGAGTTCAGGGAAGAGTTAAGACAGGCACTGGGCATCAGTGAAAAGTTACCAAATAGCTGGGTAACTACAGCAGAGATAGTAAGAGAGATGGCTAAAAAGGTGCTTGGTATGACATCTGGTCAGAGGAAGAACGACAAGGAGACATGGTGGTAGAAAGAGGAAGTACAGGAGAGTATACAGAGAAAGAGGTTGGCAAAGAAGAAGTGGGATTGTCAGAGAGATGAAGAAAGTAGACAGGAGTATAAGGAGATGAGGTGCCGAAGGCTAAGGATAAGGCATATGAAGAACTGTATGAAAGGTTGGACACTAAGGAGGGAGAAAAGGACCTGTACCGATTGGCTAGACAGAGGGACAAAGCTAGATGAGATGTGCAGCAGGTAAAGGTGATAACGGATAATGAGGGAAACATACTCACAAACGAGGAGAGTGTGTTGAGCAGATGGAAAGAGTATTTTGAGGGGTTTATGAATGAAGAGAATGAGAAGGTTGGATGATGTGGGGATAGTGAATCATGAAGTGCAGTGGATTAGCAAGGAGAAAGTAAGGGTAGCTATGAAGAGGATGAAGAATGGAAAGGCTGTTGGTCCAGACGACATACCTGTGGAAGCATGAAGGTGTTTAGGTGAAATGGCAGTGGAGTTTTTATCCAGATTGTTTAATGAAATTTTGAAAAGTGAGAGGATGCCTGAGGAAAGGAGAAAAAGTGTTCTGGTACCGATTTTTAAGAATAAGGGTGATATGCAGAGCTGTAGTAACTACACAGGGATTAAACTGATCAGTCACAACATGAAGTTATGGGAAAGAGTGGTGGAAGCTAGGTTAAGAAGGGATGTGATGATTAGTGATCAGCAGTGGGGTTTCATGCCGGGAAAGAGCACTACAGATGCGATGTTTGCTCTGAGAGTGTTGACGGAGAAGTACAGAGAAGGTCAGAAGGAGTTGCATTGTGGTTTTGTAGACTTAGAGAAAGCATATGATAGGGTGCCTAGAGAGGAGTTGTGGTATTGTATAAGGAAGTTGGGTGTGTCAGAGAAGTATGTAAGACTGATACAAGATATGTACGAGGGTAGTGTGACAGCGGTGAGGTTTGCTGTGGGAGTGACAGATGCATTTAAGGTGGAGGTGGGATTACATCAAGGATCAGCTCTAAGCCCTTTCTTATTTGCAATGGTGATGGACAGGTTGACAGACGAGATCAGACAGGAGTCTCTGTGGACTATGATGTTTGCAGATGATTGCAGATGACACTGCGATCTGTAGTAAGAGTAGGGAACAGGTGCAGGAGACCCTGGAGAGATGGAAATATGCTCTAGAGAGAAGAGGAATGAAGATCAGCAGGACTAAGACAGAATATATGTGTGAGAATGAGAGGGAGGATAGTGGAATGGTGAGGATGCAAGGAGTAGAGGTGCGAAGGTGGAAGAGTTTAAATACTTGGGATCAATAATTCAGAGTAATGGAGAATGTGGAAGAGAGGTGAAGAAGAGAGTACAGGCAGGATGGAGTGGGTGGAGAAGAGTGTCAGGAGTGATTTGTGACAGATGAGTACCAGTAAGAGTGAAAGGGAAGGTCTACAAGAGGGTAGTGAGACCAGCTATATTATATGGGTTGGAGACAGTGGCATTGACAAAAAGGCAGGAGTTAGAGCTGGATGTGGCAGAGTTAAAGATGTTAAGATTTGCACTGGGTATGACGAGGTTGGACAGGATTAGGAATAAGTATATTAGAGGGTCAGCCCAGGTTGGAAGGTTTGGAGACAAAGCCAGAGAGGCAAGATTACATTGGTTTGGACATGTGCTGAGGAGGGATGCAGAGTATATTGGGAAAAGGATACTAAGGATGAAGCTACCAGTTAACCGGAAAAGAGGAAGGCCTAAGATAAGGTTTATGGATGTGGTGAGAGAGAACATGCAGGTGGTTGGTGTAACCGAGCAAGATGCAGAGGACAGGAAGAAAGGGAAACAGATGATCCACTGTGGCAAACCCTAACCAGAACAACTGAAAGATGATGATGATGATGATGTTTAGTAGGCCTCATTTAGTTGTGGTGTAGTTGCTTTGTAGTGTACAGTATTTCTTTATAACATATGTCATTCACTCGTGATCAAACAATGCCAGCCATGAGTAAGATGTGGGTTAGGGTAGGTAGGTAAGAGTATGAGTGTGTCAGTGTTGAGAGTGGTTGAGTTTGTATGTATGTGATGTGTGTTTGTGTAAGGGGGGTGTAGAATGTGTGATAGTGGGTTTTCTGTCTTCCGGTTTTTAGTGCGACCTCTGGGTTAGTATATAAAAGTAGGGGGGGTGTGGGGGGGCAGGGGTGCTTGCCCCCATGCTTTTAGTAAGGGTGTGTGTGTGTGTATGTGTGTGTGTGTGTGTTAATTTTGTTGTGTTCATGTGTGTTGGTTTGGTTTGTTGTAGTGTCGGCGGTGAGGTGTATTTGTGTTTGTGTGGTGTAGTGTTTTGTTTATGTTAAATTCATGGTTTTAAGTTTTGCGGTTTTGATGTTTTGGGTTTGTAATTTTTCGGCTTTATAGTCTCGAGATACTGAAATTCCAAGTGAATATATACATACATACATATATATATATATATATATATATATATATATATATATATATATATATATATATATATATATATATATACACACACATACATATATACAGAGGATATAAAAAGTGTACACACCCCTGTTAAAATGCCAGGTTTTTGTGATATAACAAAATGAGACAGCAATAAATAATTTCAAAACTTTTCCCACCTTTAATGTGATCTATAACCTGTACAATTCAATTGAAAAACAAGTAAATTTGTTTGGGGAAAAAACATCTTCTTCCTTCGGCTGCTCCCGTAGGGGTCGCCACAGCAGATCAGCTGTTTCCATTTCTTCCTGTCCTCTGCATCTTGCTCTGTCACACCAACCACCTGCATGTCCTCTCTCACCATTGATGAAAAGACAAGATGTAAACTGGTCAGGGAGGCTGCTAAGAGAACTACAGCAACACTGAAGGAGCTGCAAGAATTTCTGGCAAATACTGGTTGTGTACTACATGTGACAGAAGCATTTTCCTACACAGAAAAACATCCAGGCCTGGCTAAAATTTGGAAAACAATACACCATGTCTCCCAAAATCATGTGGGAAAATGTGTTACGGTCTGATGAGACCAAGGTTGAATTTTTTGGCCACAATTCCAAAAGGTACGTTTGGCGCAAAAACAACACTTTGCATCAACAAAAGAACACCATCCCTATGGTGAAGCATAGTGGTGGCACTATCATGATTTGGAGTTGCTTTTCTTCAGCTGGAATTGAGGCTTTAGTAAATGTGGATGCAATTATGAACAGTTCCAAATACCAGTCACTTTTGACCCAAAACCTTCAGGCATCTGCTAGAAAGTTGAAGATGAAGATGAAGAGGAATTTCACCTTTCAACACAACAATGACCCCAAGCATATATCCAAATCAGCAAAAGAATGGCTTCACCAGAATAAAATTAAAGTTTTGGAATAGCCCAGCCAGACTCCAGGCCTAAATCCAATAAAAAATCTGTGGGGTGACCTGAAGAGGTTTGTGCACAAGAGATACCCTAGCAATCTGACAGATTTGGAGTGATTTTGCAAGGAAGAGAGGACAAGTATTGCCAAGTCAAGATGTGCCATGCAGATAGACTCCTACCCAAGAAGACTGAATGCTGTAATTAAATCAAAAGGTGCTTCAGTGAAGTATTAGTTTAAGGGTGCGCACACTAACGCAGCCAGCTTATTGCACATTTTTTTATTTTTTTTTTCCCTAAAAGATTTGTTTGTTTTCCAATTGAATTGTACAGGTTACAGGTCACATTAAAGGTGGGAAAAGTTTTGAAATTATTTATTGTTGTCTCATTTTGTAAAATCACAACAGCTTGGCATTTTAACAGGGGTATGTACACTTTTTATATCCACTGTATGTGTGTGTGTGTGTGTGTGTGTGTGTGTGTATGTAAGTATATATATATATATATATATATATATATATATATGTATGTATGTATATATATATATATATAAATGTATATATATATATATATATAAATATATATATATATATATATATATATATATATATATATATATATATATATGGGTCTACTTCACATGGTCAACAGGCCATATGATCGAGCCTCATTTGGCCATGGGACAGTTCATTTGGACCTAATAAATAAAGCATTTTAGGTGACCTCCAAGCCCTATTCTACTATATATATCAACTCCAGGGTCGCACAACATTGGGGATGGGGGAAAATCTGCTTTTGACACAATCCCACATTCAGGCACTACTGATAAACTTAGCAAACTGAATGTAAACCCCTTAGTTGTAAGATGGGTTGCCAACTGGCTCACAAACCGGACACACACTATCAAAGTGAGTGACTCCACTTCAACAAGCAGACCTGTTACCAGTGGGGTGGCACAGGAATCAGTGCTGGGCCCCCTACTGTTTGGGATATACTTCTCAGACATGCAGGTCAAAACTAAAGGGTTGTGGCTGACCAAGTTTGCAGATGACTGCAAACTAGGTGCAATAATTGAATCCCCAAATGATGTAATGTACTCCAGGTTGGTCTCACACAGACCAATGACTGGTGTATTAGTCTAAACTGAATGCAAAGAAATGCATCATCATTCCCTTCAGCACAAACAGTGTCCCTTCACACTATCAAATCAATAACAATACCCTAAGTGCCCATGATGTGGTAAGAGACCTGGGATCACAGGTTGACCGTGACCTTAACTTCAACCACCCCATGTCTAGCATTGTAAGGAAGGCTTTACATGTAGCTCACTTGAGTAAAGGCATCACCCTGAGAGCAAAAGAAGTTATAACCCCCCTATACTCAGCAGTCAATTGGCTCATAATTGATTATAATACCCCATTTGGTATGTACCATACTAAGCACCTACAGCAATTAGATAGATCTCAGAGTTTTATAACAAAGAAGATCAATGGCCTCAAGCATGTGCCTTACACGGACTAACTAAAATCCCTGTCACTATATTCTGTATCATATAGACTTCTTAGGGGAGACTTATGTCTGGCTTACAGAGCAACCCTAGACCCAAACCTCATTAACTTACTGCATATCCATAAATCAAATGATTCTAGGGCTACCCATTTCAGGGACATAAATATGGCCTGCGACTTAAATATGACATGCTGGAGGGACAGATTTATCTCCCAGTGACTGCCATGTCTTTGGAACAGGCTGTCAATTTATGTGAAATAGCACACATCTATGACACTGTTCAAGAGGGACCTGGATGAGTGGATAGAGCACTGTAAATTCTTACAACAAATAGTGCCCACAACCCTTTTGGACATGGACAGCCATCACTAAGTGCAATCTTGGATATTGACTAGTACCTCTATGGTATTACATTGGGTTGAAATGGCTAGGCTTAAAATGACTTCTGGGTCATGAGCCTAGTAATCTCCTATGATCCTATGATCTGTTTATCAAACAAAATATGGTCAACTGAGCAGATGGTCAATGGGTGTGCAAGACTGCGTAATTCTCAGGGTTGGAGAATATGCCCTTTCCTTGATCTAGTGTGATCTCGGAGTTAGTACATGTAATTAGTGGGAAGGGTGAAGGGTGCAGATTTTTATTTTTTTCTGTTTTGAATTTTGATTTTGCATTCATCAGTGTTATTGCTCGGACTATGCAGAGTAGCATATCGACATTTGGGGTACCTAATGCTCAAAATTTTGAATGCTACATGGTAGAGACCAAACATTCAAAATTTTGAGTGTTCGAAGGTAGACTTTCAACAGCATCATACGGTGCAGATAGGGAGAACTTCCCTTTTCTGCACTGAAGTGCAGTCTCTAAGTTTGTATATTTAAGTAGGGGGGGTGGTGCAGGGGGGCTTGTCCTCCTGCCTACGCTGGTAAAGTGTTTTTTTCTTTTTTTACTTTTTTTTATTTGATATTCGAACATCCAAATGTTGAACATTTGGTCTCGACCATGTAATGTTCGATATTTTGGATGTTCGAACATTTAACATAGACCCGACATTTGCATTGTTGTGTGGTCAACATTTGGAATTCTAATACATTCAATAGAGTCATATACATATATGCACACATACACACACACACACACACACACACACACACACACACACACATACATATATATATATATATATATATATATATATATATACAGTATAAATATATGTATGCATATATACATGTATGTATATATATATATATATATATATATATATATATATATATATATATATATATATATGTATGTATGTATATATGTATGTATATATGTAAATAGATATGTAGGGTTCCTATTGAATTGTCAATAGCTTAGGTTGTTGAATGCTTAATCATCAACACCTAAGCATTGAACGCTTACAATAACAAATGGCCACATCACCAAATTCTTTCCTCTGGGAAAGAATTTGCGTGGCCATTATCGGCAATTTGCCCTTTCCCCAATGTAGACCAATCTTGGAATTGGTATATTTAGTTAGGGGGGATGTGGACATTTGCCATGGTTAGCTTTAGATGCTTAGGTGTCAATGTTTTTGGATTCTACAACCTAAGCTGCCAATGTTACGATATAGACACGATATGTATATGTATCTTTATATCTGTCTATCATCTATCTCTCTATCTATCTATCTAGTTACAGTCTATAAGAGCAAACACTCAAAAGAGTGAATGTTCTTTTTCCCTTGCTTTTCAGCCTGTTGGCTGCTTTGTGTGCAAGATCATCAGAGTTTGGGAATTTGCCCTTTTCTTGCTATTGTGTGATCTCAGAATTTGTATATTTAGTTAGCAGGGGTGTGGGGGAGAAGGGGGGGGTGTTGATCTCCCTTGCCAAAACAAAAAATATTTTTTCTGTTTTTTTTTTACCTTTTTAGATTTGATCTAAAAATCTTACACTTTTTATGTTACATTACAGGTTGTACTTTAAAATGTCAAACCCCCAAAAACTTAAATCTTATCAAAATGAGCCCAAATGCTTGCATCTTGTAAGACTGAACCGGTAAAAAGAAAGGGAACAGTATTTCTTTTTATCTGGACCAGGACAGAACAGGATCATGGCACAGCGAGGATCAGTGTTCTGGTCATTTCCCTACCATGATGCAATCCTGAAGTTGGAATATATAAGCATCAGGATGGGGGCATGTTCCCCAGCCATATCAAATGTCCTGTTTGTGTTTGATCTTACAAGATTTGGGCATTTGGGCTTGATGTCATAAGATTCAATCATTTGGGATTTTAATGTTTTAAAGTAGAGCCATATTATATGTTTTATATATAATTTTAAAACCATAAACAAACTTGGCTCATGTAGTGTGCAGAAACGCCCAGTTGTAATCCACTATCTAAATGTAATGAATATATCAATCTGAGGCCAATAATCCATAAAAACATCATTTATTGTACATAAAACATAAGTTGTAGCATAGGTTTAGTGCTTTTGTCCCTATTTAGATGAGACTTCTTCAGAGATATCACATAAAACAAAGAAGCAGTTTAAATATCTCATCTAAATGGGTCACAGGCTAAAAGCCATCCAGTCATAAACTTCATAGTATAAACAAATCTCCTGACATTCTATAAAATAATAAATAGTGTGTTATTAATCCATCGTTTTTATATAATAAAAAATGTATAGTCCATTATCATACTAATATATATATATATATATATATATATATATATATATATATATATATATATGTCTACTTCAGTAGACCGAAAGTTCACTTACCGGACTTTCAGTTAGCCAAAATGAAAAGGCCAATAACTGCAGAACACTCCAGGTAAGTAAGTAAGTAAAGTAACCGCATAACCATCGTGAAAAAAATAGTAAAACCGAAGGAAATTAAACCCCACCATGTGGGGGGCTTCACCCCCCCCACAACCCCTATGTATAATAATTTTAATTCAGAGGCTCGATTGTTGGCAGTTGATAAATTATATGACAACATTCATATTTATGAGCTGAGACTCCAGAGTCATAAGAAGAAAAAGATTGAGAGAGACTTTAGAGATTTCAACAAACAGGGTGATATTTTCTCCTGACCCAGATTTAAGGAGGCCAATCACTGTAATGCAACTGAATTAGACACTAAAAGTATGAATACTAATGCTATGGTTGGGCCTGACACAGAGCGACCTGATTTTGGTGCCTCTTCTACTACAGCTACTAATTCAGACACTTCAACTAATTCAACAGTGAATCATGTAACTACTGAGACACCTGTTGTTAGGAGGAAGGATTTTGCATCGGTAACTACTACTCTTCTGTTTTTTTCCCAGTCTCCCAGTTCCGCTGAGAACTGAGATAATGTGCAGAGAGCAGAGATCATTGATTTGAAGCAGAAAGAGATACAAGATTTCATGAGATCAAGCTCAGTGGTTATTAGATAATTTCTTTGAAGGAAAGTCAGCCGAATCATTGATACATAACATTTCTTCATTAGTTTTGACTGAACAACAGATCAAGGTATTAAATAGAGGGCTCATTTATACCAGCTTGTCATTTGAACTTGGTTGATAATATTTTGGACATTAAGCTATTTATTTTTACACCTAAATTGGACCCATTATTAGAGATATTTATGAGAACTGTTGAATGCAAACTTATGGAAATAATGCTGGCATAGGTAGTCAAGGAAATTTTTAAAATTTAAGTAGAGAAGAGTTTTCGGTGTTGAAGCAGTTGAAGGAGGATGCCACGATTCAGATACACCCCACTGACATGGGTGGGCAGTAGTATTAATGGATGTTGAATATTATTTATGCAGCATGCATGAGATCTTGACTGATTTTAATACCTATGAATTGCTGATTAATTTTGATCACTGACAGACTTACTAAGAGAATGCACTCTTTTATAATTTATTGCTTGAAGGTTTTTGTACTTATGAATTATATACATATTGTTTTGTTGATAAACCCTTAGCTCCAGTATTATATGGTCTCCCGAAGATTCACAAGGATCTTCAGACTCCACTCATGAGGCCCACAGTGTTGGGCCATTGGTGGTTGACTGAGCCTCTGTAGATCTTCATGGAAAAGAAGCTGAAACCTGTATTAGGTACTATTGACACAGTACTTAAGGATACTAAAGATGTTTTTAAATCTTTAGGATATGATAAATGGGAATACATTGGATATTTCAGAATTGTTTTTATTACGATGGATATAAGTTCATTGTTTACAGTCATCCCAAACAATATAAGGATAGAGTTTATTAGATTATTCCTGAGTGGGCATAGTGCTTATTCTGGTACTTAGGCTGGTTTAATTTGTTCTTTGATTAAACTTGTTTTAGAGAATAATGTTTTTCTTATTTGAGGGGTGCTTTTACCTTCAAAAGCTTAGCGTAGCTATGGGCACACCATATGCCAATAGCTATGCCAATAAGGTGCTTACCTGGTAGGAAAAGACTTATGTTTTAACCAAAGACACCTTTGTGCAATATGTATCACATTATAAATGTTTTGTAGATAACATTTCCTTTATTTGGAGTGGCAGTGAGGATGACCCAGGTGCCTTTTTAGCTATCTTGAGACAACTACTGATTTTCTTCATTTACGTATGCTTTTTCCAGAAATAGGGTAGATTTTCTGGATGTGATGATTAGTAAAGACACTATTGGTTGTGTCAATACAAACCTTTATCATAAGCCATGCATAAAGAACAACACACTGCATAGATCCAGTATGCATCCCCGATTTATATATAATAATTTTACGAAAAGTCAATTTATGAGGGTTTCTAGAGTGAGTAGTAGGGAGACTGAATGTAGAGTAGCCTTTGATGAATTAAGCAGAGACATTCTAACCAAGAATTACAGTACTAATGATGTTGATACGGTTAGGGGGCAAGTAGAGCTTATGAGAGATAATAGAGCAAAGCCTTATATTTTAGAAGGTTCAGTGGCTTTGACTGAGAAGGATAATTGTGATATCCACTCCAGTTTAATTCATACAACTTTGACTTATTCAGTTGATGTAGGATCTATATGCGATATAATTAAAAAGAATTGGACAATTTTGACTGCAGATGAAAAGGTTAAATCAATTGTTATTTAAACCAAGCTTCTCCTTTAAAAATGTACTTTCTCTTAAAAGACAACTCTGTTATAGAAAAGGTTTACAAAGTGAAGTGCGGTCTTTAGGTACACATCTTTGTGGGCCTTGTAAGATATGTGTGTTTTTTGAACCAGTGACTGAATTTGTATATCCTGATACAGGAGTACGCTATGATTTTAAAGTCTTTGCAACTTGTACTACTAAAAACTTAGCATATTTGGCTAAGTGTACTGCCCATAGATCTGTTTATGTTGACAAAACTAATTGTACGCTGAGAGAACGATTCCTGGAACATTTATATGACATGCATAAGAATAATGTTTTTAATGCATTAGCTAAGTACTGTAACCTGAATAAGGGAGATATGCACTCCTTTATTTGTTGGCAAAAGATTGAGGAAGATTTAAGGGGAAGGGATACAGTTAATAGGACTATGATGTTTGCAGATGACATTGTGATCTGTAGTGAGAGTAGGGAACAGGTGGAGGAGACCGTGGAAAGGTGGAGATATGCTCTAGAGAGAAGAGGAATGAAGGTCAGCAGGACTAAGACAGAATATATGTGTGTGAATGAGAGGGAGGATAGAGGAATGGTGAGGATGCAGGGAGTAGAGGTGGCGGAGGTGGATGAGTTTAAGTACTTGGGATCAACAGTTCAGAGTAATGGTGAGTGTGGAAAAGTGGTGAAGAAGAGAGTACAGGCAGGATGGAGTGGGTGGAGAAGAGTGTCAGGAGTGATTTGTGACAGATGAGTACCAGTAAGAGTGAAAGGGAAGGTCTACAAGAGGGTAGTGAGACCAGCTATGTTATATGGGTTGGAGATAGTGGCATTGACAAAAAGGCAGGAGTCAGAGCTTGACGTTGCAGAGTTGAAGATGTTAAGATTTGCACTGGGTGTGACGAGGATAGACAGGATTAGGAATAAGTATATTAGAGGGTCAGCCCAGGTTGGAAGGTTTGGAGACAAAGCCAGAGAGGCAAGATTACATTGGTTTGGACATGTGCTGAGGAGGGATGCAGAGTATATTGGGAATAAGGTGCTAAGGATAAAGCTGCCAGGTAACAGGAAAAGAGCAAGGTCTAAGATAAGGTTTATGGATGTGGTGAGAGAGAACATGCAGGTGGTTGGTGTGACAGAGCAAGATGCAGAGGACAGGAAGAAATGGAGACAGTTGATCTGTTGTGGCTACCCCTAATGGGAGCAGCCAAAAGAAGAAGGATACAGTTAATAGGACAGAGTTAATAGAAGCAAATGAATTGTTGTTTTATGAGCTGATAAAGGTTCTGACTTGAACACTATGGTGCAGTTGAAACCTGTACTTAAGGCACCCCCCCCCAGTCATTAAATATGTATTGTTTCCTTGTTTGTTTTTATTAATTATCTCTTGGATTGGTTTTAATTGTTTTATTGATTTAGTTTTTTAAAGCTTAGTGTTCTCTGAATTTCTATGGTCTGATGAAGCGTAACATATGCAAACGTGATTGCCATTTTTTATTATTTGAATGAAAGGAGCTTTTTTCTACCTTTAGCTGAATTGGCTGGTTCTTTGTATTATGCTTTGAATACCATTTGTTTTTTCGGACTAGCCTTTATCCACTGATTTTGCAGTTTTTTTGTATTCATTATTTATAGACTGTAAGGAGATTTTTTTTATACTATGACGTTTATGATTGGATGACTTTTAACATGTGGCCCGTTTTGACGAGATATTTAAACTCCTGCTTCCTTTTATGTGATAGTTTTGAAGAAGTCCCGTATATGTAGGGACAAAAGTGTTAAACCTATGGTACAACTTATGTTTTAAGTAAAATACATAGTGTTTTTATGGATTATTGGTCTCAGGTTGATATCTTTATTGCCTTCAGACAACGGATAACAGCTCGGTGTTTCTGGACACTACGTGAGCCATGTTCATTTATGGTTTTAAAAGTTTATATTTTAGGAGGCTGCATGGATACACACTGTTTTTGCTTTTCTTTTAAATCATGTTTTATATATATATATATATATATATGGATCTATATTACGTATATGTCATACTTATATATATATATATATATATATATATATATATATATATATATATATATATATATATATATATATATATATATATATGTGTGTGTGTATATGGGTCTACTTCTGAAAAATGAAACCCCAGAACACCAAAACTCACATCACCGAGATGACATGAACGAAACCTCATTACACTGAAAGACCAGTAGCGCAAAATTCAAAATCCCAGTATTACGGTATTTCTGGTGTTGTGGTGCAGGTAAGTATGTTTGTGTAAGTGTATGTTTGAGGGTTAGTGGTGTGTGTGTAAGTGTGTATTGTGACTGTGGTGTGTGTGTGTGAGGGACTGTAATGTGTGGGTGTGAGTTTGCCTTGTGCGCCTGTGCGATCTCGGAGTTAGAATATTAAAGAAGGGGTTGTGTGGGGGTGCCGGGGGGGGGCTTGCACCCCTGCCTATTTGTATTGTAGGATGTTGTGTTAGGTAGTTTGGGGCAGTTGTGTATGTGTGTGTTATGTATGTGTTTTAACGTTGTGTGTTTTCGGTGTTAATGGGTTTCGTGCATGTGGTCTCGGTGTTGTGGATTTCAGTGTTATATGGGATTTCGTTTTTGTGAAGTAGATCCAGATATATATATATATATATATATATATATATATATATATATATATATATATATATACATATATATTTATATACATATATGTGTGTGTGTGTGTGTGTGTGTGTGTGTGTGTGTGTGTGTGTCTGGATCTCTCTCTCTGTCTATATATATATATATATATATATATATATATATATATATATATATATATATATATATATATATATATTATATATATATATATGTTATATATATGTTGATTGCCTATAGGTCTCGTTTGTGTGACCATGAAGTTAGTATATATTGCAAAGAGTGATGGTTGCATGTAAGTAGGATACAATGAGTTAGAACTGAATAGCAAGAAGAAATAAAGTTGTAATGGACCAACATTGTTACAGATACACGACTGACATGTAACAAGAAATATTTATAGCAGTATTTTTGCCGATTATTTACCAAAAAATATCAAAGCACCTAAAAGTGCACATCTAAAAGGTTACTATTATAATGAGAATATATACTGTACTTTGTCAGTGTTGTGTGTCCAGCATGTATTTGGGATTTTGATGAGTTACAGCTAGATTTCTTTTTTTTTTTTTTTTTTTTTCAAAACAGGTATATTGTTTTAACATATAAGAGAAATATCATAACAATTTTATACAAGTAATTAAAAATAGGTATTATTATAATATTCAACAAAACAACTAAAGTATTTACAAAGACATCCACTACAATCAGATCAATTAATTAAACTAAAATACCATGCTATTGAAATTAAAATTTTTTTAACAAATTTTGTAAATTATCCCATACAATATAATAAGATGTTTTTCTATTTGTTCTTGTCCTAATTGTGTTTATTTCCATATGGCACACTATATTCATAACATTTTAAATTCATTGAACGAAGGAGGTGTATCTGAAATCAATTTCTAGTTATTATTTTCCTAGCCACTGCTAGAATAGACCATAACAAGGGAAGCTTAACCTTTTAACACTTTGAGGTACAGGTGTGTTGAATAATATAAGAGATTTAGAAATAATGAAATTATCTGTAAAAGAGCCTGCAAAATTCATTAATTGACTTCCAGTATTCTTTCAACTTTATACAGTCATAAAACATATGAGCCCAGTCAGCATTAATTTCTACATTACATCTCTTACATAAATTATCTTTATTATTTATTTTATTCATCATCAAAGGTGTATAAAAGATCTATGTAAAAATTCCATGTATAAAGTCTCCAGACAATGGAAGACGTAGTTCTATAAGCAGATTCCAATATATATTGTTTATCTTGTTGATTTGGTGGGTCCCCATTAATAGAAGTGAAATAATTCCAGTATGAATCTACACTGAAAAGTTTCTTGTCTGATAATTTTATGTATGTATGAAAGTTTACCTTTATCAGAAACTTTATGTTGTAAATTTAATATCAAGTAATCAATCAGTGTTGGAATAGATTCTTTAACTGTTATAGACATTAGATCTATTTTATTAATGAGATGTTGTCTAAAGGTCTGAACCTCTAACCAGCAAGTTTCTCTTAGATCAAATTCTTGTTTTAAGAAATCTAGGTTTTTAACTTTATTATCAGATATCAACTGATACCAGTACTTTAGATCATTATCTATAGCTAAATGAGTTCCTTCAGAAGTAGATGACAAAAGCATACCCTGAGTATACATTATAGGAATATAATAAAATTCCATTCCCTATACTTAGGGTGCATGAATATAAAGTTATAGCTAATAATAATATTTAATGGGTAACAAACCATATGTTTAGGTGTAATAGGTGAAGTACAAAATTCCTTTAGTAACCATAACATGGAGTTATTTACAATCATATTTTTATGTGTTAAGGAGATTTTCATGAAGTGCATACTAATTAGCTCCCAATAATCTTTCCATTTTGTGACATATGACTGATCTATTAATAAAGTAATAACTTTTACAATAGAAGAGATAGTATATAAATTAAAGTCTGGAAAAGAAATACCCCCTTGAGACCAGCTATTAGTATGTTTCTTTAATGCAATCCTAGGTCTATTAGGTGCCCATAAGAAATTTAACATTAGTGTATTCAGTTTCTTGATGATTATTTTTATAGGTGGAAGTATTATTGATTGTATTAAGTATAAAATCTTGGGGAATATTATCATTTTAATAATTGTAAGTCTCTCCTCCATAGTAAAAAACATATTATTCCAGGTATTAAAAAGATTTTGTATATTAAGAAAACAGGTATTATAATTATTATATATAATAGATTTAATATCTTTAGATAGTATTATTATACCTAAATAAGTTACAGCTAGATTTCTGAGTGTGTGGGATGTCATGTTCAATGTTTTGTTTTATCTTTCATTGCAATGTCATAGAGCCACATATAAAAAGACTTTGTGCCTCCTGTGAGTAGGGAGAATAACTAGAGTAGTTACCTGTCCTAACCTGCACAGGATAGACTCTGTTTTGAGTTGCTAGTCCCATCTCCTGCAGTAACCACAGCCAGGACATTAAATGTCCCATTTCTGAAGCATTTTCAGTATGCTGTGCCTCAGACTGTGGTGCTGCGTGGAGTCAGTCAACATACATAATTGGATTCTAGGTAATCTCCATTTCCTTTCTCCATATTATGACTCCTTCTTCAAAGACTCACACTCAGGGATTCTTTAGTGTATTCATTTATTGCTTCCATTCATAGCATTCATTCACACGTCCAAAAACACACTTAAGGCAGCCATGTTCATGTACCATTCATAAATGAATGCAAAAAGCAGGAACAAACAAACAAACTTGGAAATAAAAAACCACGGAGGTCACCTGGACAAGGGGGGAGTCAAAGTACTCTGGCGGATAGACGTGTTATTGAATCTGCCAATACAGTAACTAATACAACATTTGCCAAAGACTTGCCTGTGCTTGAAGACTTCTTTAATACACCAGATGTTAATTTCCGTATTTCAAGCAATACAGTCTCAATGAGTCAATTGGATTTGCAGGATAATAACACTTCTTGCAACATAGTTACTAATCTCAAACAACTTGATGCTTATTTATTAAAATACAAAAAGTTACAAATCGAAATATTCTTTATTTCCGCGAATGTTTGAGTTTAAATATTGTGCCAAAGGGACTACATCAGTGGAAATATCCATCTGGCACAATTAAACAATCGGAATTTCATCTACGCTTATTACAACTTTTTAATCAGCAAGGTTTCAAATTCTTAGAATTGCTAATAGATGAGTACACTCAGCAAATGGCAATATTGAAAGAGAAACTATCGGTCATTGATAAAGGTATTAAATCTGATCCAGAGTTTTCTAGATATGAATATGATTATACTAGAATTTTTTCTAGTATAAGTGCTTTAATAAAGAAAATAGGTGAAACAAAGAAAAGGAAGATTCATAGGGATAGAGCAGCCTACGAAAAAGGCACTGCCTATCTGGATCCGCCCACAAATAAAAATGCGCATGTCATTAATTCATCGTCTCATGAATCTAATGCAGCATTTGAAACAGACACACATTGCGCAGTGGCTGATGAACTAGATACATTTTTGAACACGGATAGTAGCCCTTTGTCTCCCAATGAGCAACCTTCTCAAGAGCTTAGACGCAGTGAGCGTATCAATAATAAAACGAAGCAGAACTATCAAGGAAACCAACAGAACAACAAACAAAATAATCAACAGGGTTTTCAGCTTGGCCAATCCAACTCTCAGAAGAAAACGAACTGGAACCGGAAAGGCCACAACAGACCTACATTCAACAAACGCAAGAGGTAATACAAATACAAAATGTGGAATTTCCGAAAATTGTTTTAAGCAAGAGTAATGACTTTAAATTATACAATTTCACATCTATTGAAATATGTTCTGACTTTGTTGAATTATTGGCAAAAGGTTTCACATTTGTTTTACCTTCTAAGTTTAACATTGCTAAAGTTCTGTGTGATTTAAAATTATTTATACGCAAACTGAACTTAAAAATGTTTTTTGGTGGACAGGAGGCCAGTCTACCTACAAAAGAATGTGTAGCAACTGTTTTCAATCCTCCTTTAGATAATAATTTAATGATTTTTGAAAAAATAACAGAAATTCACCTACGGGGTTTATACAATGAAAGTAGAATGAATAAATCGATGTCTTCAAGTGAAGTTGATTTAATAACTTTTGTGAAAGTACATGAAATACGAGTCATGAAGCCTGATAAAGGCGGAGGAGCTGTTTTAATGTATGAGAAAGATTACACAGAGAAAATGAATGCTTTACTATCTTCTAAAGATTATAAAAAAGTGTCTCTTAATGAGTTTAACCAAGCTTATCAAAAAATCAGAAACCACTTGAGTGATTTATTTATAGAAGGAAGCATTTCCCTTGACTTATACCATTATCTATCAATGCCAGCACCCCTCACTCCAGTTTTGTTCGGTGTTCCGGAGCTACATAAAAATGTCCATGCACCCCCGTTTAGACCCATAATAGATGAACGCAACTCAATAACCTATCCTTGTGCTAAATGGGTTGATGACAAGTTGAAAGAATTCCTTAAAACTGAAGGTCAGATATGCAAAGATTCCTGGCATGTCTTGGAGAGTTTAAATGACATCCCCTTTAATGCTACTTATATATTTTAACAGCTGATATTAGAGATTTGTACACAGTCATCCCTCAAAACACAGGGTTGAATTGGGTTCGAGATTTTTTATTATTAAAAAATTGTCCAGGTAATGAAGTAGATGTGATAATTTGCATCTTGGAAATAGTATTAGAAAACAACTATTTTATGTTCCAAAAGGACATTTTTTTGCAGCAATCTGGAGTAGCTATGGGCTCCCCGTGTGGGGGCAGTTTTGCCAACGCAGTGATGGCTTATTGGGAGCGTACTCTGCTTTTTCCACATGATCTTTTTTGTAAAATCATAGTGTGGTACACACGCTATCAGGATGACATCCTTATGATCATAAATGGCACACAGGAAGAAGCTACACAGTTAATTAATGAAATGAATTCCCTTTCTTCCTTTTTGGAATTCACTCATGAACTTAGTTTAGTATCAATTAACTTTTTGGATATCAATATTGCAAAAGACTTACAAAATGACACATTTATTACCAAAATTTATAGAAAACCATCATATAGCAATTCCTTTCTACATTTCACTAGTTGCCACCCCTAGTTTCAAAAGAAAGGAGTAGTTAAAGGACAATTTGTCCGAGCATCCCATATGTGTTCGACAGATGAAGCATTCGAAGAAGAATGTTGGCAACTATGTGAAATGTTTTTTAATAGAGGTTATCCCAACAGATTGGTTAGTGCAGTTTTTTGGGAAGTTAACAACAAAAGGAAAGTTGGACTAATAAGTCCGATTTTTAAGGGAACATGTAGTAATATTGGTCAAGCAAGTCAAAATACTACTATCGTTGAGGAAACTACTGAAAATAATAGCCGCATCATGACTAATTATAACATCAGTTTCCTTACCCAATTCAATTCTTATGCAAAACAAATTCGTGGTGTCTTACAGAATAACTGGGAATGTATTATACAAGACAAACAACTTCACTGGTGTTGTGGTGCAGGTAAGTATGTTTGTGTAAGTGTATGTTTGAGGGTTAGTGGTGTGTGTGTAAGTGTGTATTGTGACTGTGGTGTGTGTGTGTGAGGGACTGTAATGTGTGGGTGTGAGTTTGCCTTTTGCGTCTGTTTGTGCGATCTCGGAGTTAGAATATTAAAGAAGGAGGTGTGTGGGGGGTGCCGGGGGGCTTGCACCCCTGCCTATTTGTATTGTAGGATGTTGTGTTAGGTAGTTTGGGGCACTTGTGTATGTGTGTGTTATGTATGTGTTTTAACATTGTGTGTTTTCGGTGTTAATGGGTTTCGTGCATGTGGTCTCGTGCATGTGGTCTCGGTGTTGTGGATTTCAGTGTTATGGGGTTTCGTTTTTGTGAAGTAGATCCAGATATATATATATATATATATATATATATATATATATATATATATATATATATATATTTATTTATATACACGCACAGGTATATGTGTGTGTGTGTGTGTGTGTGTGTGTGTGTGTGTGTGTGTGTGTGTGTGTGTGTGTGTGTGTGTGTGTGTGTGTGCGTGTCTGGATCTCTCTCTCTGTATATATATTTATTTATATTTTTTTTTATATTTATATATAGATATATATATATATATATATATATATATATATATGAGAGAGAGAGAGTTGACTACTGTTTCAGTGACTCATGCATTTGCTGTGTTGATTGCCTATAGGTCTCGTTTGTGTGACCATGAAGTTAGTATATATTGCATGATGGTTGCATGTAAGTAGGATACAATGAGTTAGAACTGCATAGCAAGAAGAAATAAAGTTGTAGTGGACCAACATTGTTACAGATACACGACTGACATGTAACAAGAAATATTTATAGCAGTATTTTTGCCGATTATTTACCAAAAAATATCAAAGCACCTAAAAGTGCACATCTAAAAGGTTACTATTATAATGAGAATGTATACTGTATTTTGTCAGTGTTGTGTGTCCAGCATGTATTTGGGATTTTGATGGGTTACAGCTAGATTTCTGAGTGTGTGGGATGTCATGTTCAATGTTTTGTTTTATCTTTCATTGCAATGTCATAGAGCCACATATAAAAATACTTTGTGCCTCCTGTGAGTAGGGAGAATAACTAGAGTAGTTACCTGTCCTAACCTGCACAGGATAGACTCTGTTTTGAGTTGCTAGTCCCATCTCCTGCAGTAACCACAGCCAGGACATTAAATGTCCCATTTCTGAAGCATTTTCAGTATGCTGTGCCTCAGACTGTGGTGCTGCGTGGAGTCAGTAAACATACACAATCGGCTTCTAGATAATCTCCATTTCATTTCTCCATATTATGACTCCTTCTTCAAGGACTCACACTCAGGGATTCTTTAGTGTATTCATTCATTGCTTCCATTCATAGCATTCATTCACACGTCCAAAAACACACTTAAGGCAGCCATGTTCATGTACCATTCATAAATCTCAGACAACTATTTATTCATATGTGCCCACAGTGCTGTAACTCACTCACTCACTGACTCACTCACTGACTCACTCACTCACTCACTGACTCACTCACTGACTCACTCACTCACTGACTCACTCACTCACTCACTCACTCACTCACTCACTCACTCACTCACTCACACAACACGGAAGGATAAGAACACACAATGAATCAGATAGGTAAGGAGAAAGGTGGTTGGTTCCATCTTGGGCTGGCATTCATGTGAGAAAAACTGCAAAGACATGTTAAAATAAAGTCATATTACTTTTTTCAGTTTATACACATTTAATTACCATGACAGCCACCTGTTTGCTGCACTAATACAAATTTACTGCAAAAACACGTGGACCATGAGGATCACTAAAATAAAAACATTACAAGAGCAACATAATTTTATTGATTTATTTTTTTGCTACAAGACACATATAATAATAAAGAAAACCTTTATCTTGATTGATTTGTTTGTTTTTTGTAACAGAATGTTGCCTTGTCGATGATGATGATGTTTAGCTTGTTTGGAATTTGTTTTGCATGTTGGAGCAAAAAAAAAAAACACCTGAAAACATGTAGCTCTTCTAAATCTGTGCACCCAATTAGAATTATGTTTCAGCATGAGTACCTTTCCTGTTAAGATACATATAGTGCTGTCAGTGGCCCTTTAATTGAAAGGTATAAACTATGTTAGTGCAGCTTATTTTAATGAAACCCCCCAGCCCCACTTTTTGGTGGAAATGCTGCCATAATACTTTTACCTATTTAACAATCACTTTTCTCAGATTAATAGAACAACTACATGGAACCTTGGTCTAAGGCAACAATTTTAAGGATTAAATGTTAGGAATGTAGTAGTATTCAGATGCATATTTTTTTCATCCATGAATACTTAAACCAACCTGATTTAAATTAATGCAACAAGTAGATGACCTTTAATGCTTCATTTTATACTAGGATGTCTCAAGAATATAGGTGTATGTAGCACACTGATCTGGCATTCTGCCAAGAAGAATTCCTTCTCGGCAGTTTGATTCTACCTTCACAAACTTATATTTGATTAGTTTCAAGGAATTCCATGACAAACATAAAGAAAATACAGTTGAAATGTTTTATTGTTGTTTTTTTTGGGTATGAGGCTTACAATTGCATATTTACATAGTCAAATTTAACAGTGTTTATGATATCCTGTTTAAATGCTGTTTAAATGAGCCAAGTTAGCTGTACATTAAAATTGTCTTTATTTGCACAAACGTATGTTTTTATTTTTTCCCTGTTAACTTGCACAAACAAAAATATATAAAGTACAGTGTTTTGAGGGGAAAATATTTGACCATTGTTGAATATGACTTAGGTAATTTAAAGTATGTAATTATTATTTTGAGATTACCTTGCCAGGAACCATTCTAGAGGTATGCTGGCCTCCGGAACATTTTATTGCAGTAAGAGATGCTGCTGAAACACTTTTTGTGTTTATGGACAGCAGGAGTTACGTTCTGCATCTGTAGCTGGAACGCCTGTAATAATGAAACCAGCACTCCTCAGAAACAGATGTACTGTTAGCCAAAAGAGCCAATTTATGCTAATTAAACTAAGAGCTACTGAATTATGTAAATAACATTTCAATTAATTCCATTTACATGTCCTAATTTCACTTTGCTAAACATGTAGTTTGATTATAGATATAATCATTAATTAAAAAAATTATATTTTATCATTGCCTTATATTAATCTTCTTAGATAAATGTTCACTGCTAGAAATGTTAATTTGTTGGAAACTATACTTTACTTTAGAAAGAGAAAACAAGCATACAACTGTTTAGCATATCAGGGGTTTAATTACTTTTTTGGCTTTTAGAAAGCTTAACATATGCCTACATATTTCAACACAGGTGAGGTAAGATACAGTTGACTTATTTATGTATAAAGCTATTGCTATCTTTCAAAAAAGTAAAAAAAAAAAATCCATATTTTAAAATTTACAAGGCACTTTATTAAAGTATACTTGACAATCAGATATTTTGTATATAGTAATTGTTATTTCATTAAAGTTTATCTCAACAAATGTTCAGAATTAAAATGCAATTGAATTATGTTGGCAGTGTGTTTTATCAGTTGATTATACCAGAGAAACAGTATAAAAGCATTTAGTTAACTGAAGCTCATGAATTGCAGGTATGATTCAATAATTCTTGTCAACACACTGGTACATTCATATCACAACATTCAAATTAACATTTGTACTAGAACATGTCCTTTGTGGAACTAATTTATATTTCCTGTACATATTTTAATAACTCTTAGTTTCTTTAATGCCTTTTCATGTCTCATTGATTGATGTTACCACATTTCATCCTTCCCCATCACACTAAAGTAAGATTTACTGCTGGCACAGTTAGCATCTAACTGGCCATGAGGAATTTTCCATTTTTTCTGACCAAAATCCATCCCCAGGTGGCTCACTTGTATGGTTATAAATACAAGGGTGTGCTAATTATTTCCCTGTGTGCATCCTTTTACTCATACATGGTCCACATAGCTATCATGCAAACATGGATTGGCAGTGCTAAGGCCCCATCCCTGACGCACAAACTGCATGCTGTGCACCACTATACAAAGTACCAACATTAGAGAGGGCCACATCATCTCCATCAGAACAGGGGAGCTTCTGTTGACCATTCACTTTCCTTCCCTCTGGTTGGCTACTCTAGCTCTGAGTTCAGTATTAAATCCCTAATTACCTGGATCAAAGTCACAGCTTTGTCTTACTGCATCATGTTGGCTGCCCAATAGTTCCTACTTTAATTTCTGAGTGGGCTTATCTTACTAATGAGGCATCTGTTTTAGGGGACTGGTGGCCTAATGTAATATGACTGCCTGCTGTAATACAGGTGAAATTATAGGAAATTATATCTCACAGGGAAGAAGAAGCAAATAATCAAACTTTACTGAGCAATAACAAACTGCATCTGAGTTAGAAGGGAGGAAAGTTTCTAACTGGTAAAATTAAATATCATTTAATCACGATAGGTATATAGGTTCATATGTATGTCATAGGCTAGTTGACCTTGCAGGCCATTTTAAGCCTAGACAGTTGTTCTAAATAGACTATCCCATTTGGTTATAGATTGGCCTTACCCTTCCCATTGTTAATAAGAATATATTACCTCTAATGAGGAAAAATGGGATCATACCATAGATAATTTGAATGGACCTATGCATGGAATAAAGCATTTAGGAAATGCCTCTGTTCATTCGTAGTATGGGATCAGTCCTGTGGTAAATTTTCCTTTTCTCACCCATAGATCTAAGTAGTGCTTGAATATGGACTGGGATGAACTTTGTTTTTTGTGGAAGGAGAGTCTATTCCAAACAGCAGTATCTTCTGCAAGATATACCTATTCCTACATCTGATGTTGCTGGGGATGTTTAGATCCATAGACCTAGTATTTCTGATGCCATTTGACTTGCTAATGTGCAATAAATCTATCAGAAATGGGTCACAGTATGCCTTGTATGCCAGACCCAGGTCATCTCCTAGCAGTCTGCAAGACACCAAGTATAGTGACAGAACTTTGAGTCAGTCCATATAGGACATATCTCTGTGGGTGCTCCAGTTGTTGCATGTGTCTGGAAAGATACATGCCAGAGGTGGCATTATATTCAATGGTTAACCTAATGAGGGCTGAGTAAAGTAGGGCAATGACATCCCTAGATCAAGACAGAATCCCTTTGTTTATAAGATGTGCAATATAGAAAGACTTTCTTATTGGTCAAAGGTTAGCTTATTGTCCACATAAGTACCTAAACCCTGCACAATTGGGTCAACTCTTATGAGTGTATTGTCAGTGTGGTAGTTCCCCGGGGTAGATGACTTCCAATGGATACAATAATGCATTTTTGGGCATTTAGTATCAGACCTTGGGTTTTGGCACCACTTATTTATTTAGGATAAAGCTTCCTGCAAGATGTCTAAGTCATTTAGGGATTCAGTGACTGCGCCTAGCTTAAACTTAGCCAGAGACCTTTGATATTGGCTTTTACTTCAGAAACATAGATGCCAAACAGGAGAGGTCCCATCACAGAATTCTGTGATTACAGAAACCTTGACACTGTATTGTTTAATTAATTACATTTATAGTTTTGCAAGTTTTCATACCTTCTACATAGTTCATGAATTTAGTAGTAACATAATGGAACATGGTTGCTTTGACTCAACTTTATCCAAAAAAACAGCTGTGAGGTAGTTAACCAGTTCTCAGTCACAAAATCAAATCCAAAAAGAAGAAAACTGGAAACATTCTAAAACAACAAATGTTTAATCCAAGTTCAAGTTCGCAAGTAAACACTTTCACCTTCAGGGCTTCTTCAGGCGAAATAAATACTATCAATTAAACAACATAACTTAAATACATTTTTAAAAAGTCACATGACTCTAATTACACCTTCTGATGCAGCATATTTAAATAAGGCTTTAAAGTAAAACTGTCATTAAGACCAGGTGATACAAACGCTCTCATTCTTAAAATCCATCTCATCTCTTCATTTTCAGTTAAAAGTTTTATATTCCCACCCCGCAATGATCTATAAATTACTTTTAAAATCATAAATGTAAAACTGTGTTGATCACCTTTCTCTATAATGTGTTTACTAAGAGCATTTGTAACTACTCTATGTCTAATATCACTGAGATGACAGGCTATATACGCTCTTTAAATTTCCTGTTTGTCATGCCCACATAAAAAGCATCACAGATTTCACACTTAGCTAAGGATATTAAATTGCTTGTGTTGCAATTCCCATATGCATGTAAAACAAACTCTCTACTTGTCATGGGATGTGTAATGGATTTCTCTGTGAACATGTGCTTGCAGTAAACACAATTCCCACATTTAAATGTACATTGTTTCACATTTCCTACCTTAAAAAATTCCTTGGGTTGCTCCTTATAACATAACATCTGTTTCAAAGTGTTCTTCCTTTTGTACCTGAAAGCTGGTGGATCCCCTACTATTTCCTTTAATGCCGGGACGCCCCTTAAATTGACCAGTGCTGCCTAATAATATTTTTTACTGCTTCAGTGTTCCTGTTATAGGTAAGCATACACCTCATTTTATTTATTTGCGGTCCTGCTCTAACTCTATCCTGACTCACACTAGCAAAATAGGGCTGAAGCCCTCTGCTTAGTCTTTGCTGTTGTATGCTCCTATTAGCAACACGGACTTCAGACTCTGGATAACCCCTATTTAAAAAGTCAGAGATCGCAACATCCAATTCTTCAGACATCCTATCATGTACAGTATTTAGTCTAACTACTCGTTGCATCTGATTTTTTATTATATTTCCACACATAAATGGAGGATGCATGCTATTACGATGCAAGTAACTATTACACTTAACCTCCTTTCTGTATAGTTCTATATATACTGTACCCTGCTCATTCTTCTTTAATTTTACATCAAGGAACGTGATCTGTTCCTTAGATATACCATGTTTGAATCTTAGAAACGTAGTAGTTCCATTAACATATAATATAAACTGTTCAAATTCATCTCGATTGCCTTCCCACACAACAAAAAGATCATTGACAAAATCGACAAATCGTTTATAAAAATTAATACACTTCTTAAAAGGATTGGTCAAAGGCAACACATATGTCTCTTCCCACATGTACATGACAATGTTCGCATAAGTATTTGCAACTGCTGTTCCCATGGCTACTCCTCTTTCTTGATAATACAGACTAGTGTCAAAAATAAAAATATTTGATGTTAAAACCATTTTTAACAGGTCACACAATAGTCTGATCTTCTCAGTATCATAGTCTGAAAACCTCTCCAAAAATATTCTGACACATTCAACACCATGTATATGAGGTATGGATGTAAACAATGAATCACCGTCCATTGTCACCATATGGGAACTAATAGGAAGTTGTCCACTTCACCATTTGTACAACTGCTTTAAAAAGGTGTTAGTGTCTTTTAAAATAGTTTCTCTTTTCTCTAATACAGGTCTTAAATTTTTCTCTAGAAACTTAGACAGGGGTTTTGTAATCCACCCACGAGCAGACACAATCGGTCTCATGAGTGATCCTTGTGCAGCTTAGGTATTCCATAAATAACAGGTATTTTTGGATTTTCTAGAAACAAATAGTCAAATGTTCTATCATCAGGCTTACCACTATCATGGAAAACATTCAATGCTTCCTTTAATTTGAGACATAAGAGATTACTTTCACTCGTTGTAATGTTACTATATTTATCCCTTTGCAACATAAGCTTCATTTTTTCCATATAAAAATCTTTACTCATTACAGCAATGCCTCCTCCTTTATCTGCATTTTTTATTACAAGGTCTGAATTATTTATCAAAGAGTGAATAGCAGCATTCTCTTCCTAAGTTAAGTTGTAAAATGTGGGTGCATTATTCTTCATATATAAATTATATATGTCTTGTTCTACCATCTTTTCAAAAACTTGCAAGTGGACATTATTAAATGGCACAAAGGTGCTACTTCGTCTTAAACCATTAGCTACATAATAACCAGCATCAGCATTAGGAAAACATGTTTTCAAACATGAATTACATATAAAATATTTAACCTCAGTCAATGTTTCTGAAATGTCTGATACTGCAGATGGTACAAATGACAAGCCTTTGTTAAACACAGATAGCTCTGCTTGAGGATAAGTTAAATACCATAGTTACTTGGTTAATTGGCTCCTCATGAAGGGACGCTTGCTGGAATCCTCGTTCATCACTCTGCTTGCTAGACTCTGCATCTTCATTCTTGGATGCGGCATGGGCAGGGGTTGATTGAGGAGAAGCGGAAAATCCACTGGATCCAAAGCATTCATGCATACAACATCCACACATGCTGGTATATCTCACTTCAATCCTCCTCCCTGTGATGGTGTCTTTGTCGTCCGCCCATCTGGTGAGTTAAACTCATCCCCATCCACAACGGCTTCTCCTGCAGCTATATATATATATATATATATATATATATATATATATATATATATATATATGTATATATATATATATATATATATATATATATATATATATATATATGTGTATATATATATATATATATATATATATATATATATATATATATAACTTATATGTACTTACACAAGCAGAGTTATCTGTCTATATTGGTCTATATAAGCTTAGCCAAAAACGTACTCTGGCTTTCACCACCCAAGAAAATTATTTTCCTGTGGACCTGTCGAGCAGAGCGACAGAGGTGATCCCCGTGGTGAATTTCCTATTTCCCAGCCAATCATCAAGATTTTTCTTGAAGAGTGCTAATGAGGAGCTTTATTTGATATAGATAGGAAGTTTGTTCTAGAGTATCGTAAGTCTCTGGGACAGGAATCTATTCCTCCAGCATGTTCTGTTTATTGTAGTGACAAGGTTTAGGTTCCTAGAGTGTGCAGCTCGGAGGGATTGGGATTTCTTTAAGAACTGTACTTGGTGATGGCTGTGTTTTAGCTCCTTGGTAAAAGGAAACAATGGAAAGGAGTCTGTAATACTGCATATCACTGTATAAAGCTGCATTGTTTTTCCCCTCTTCCCTATTGCTGTTTTGGGCAGTTGTAAATGTACTAAATATGAGTACACTATCAAGATATTTTTGTGCTGGCACATGTCCTGCTTACACTTAAAGTCCTTGTGAATATGACAGCTATTCTATGTCTGGTTACAACCACAGTTCACTGCAGCATCACTTGGACATATCTGTGGCTTGTTTCTCTTTCTTTAACATACTGAGGTGAAGAGATATAAGATTTCCTATTTTTTTTCAAAAATCATGCAAATCAAATTGTTCTTTCATGTCAGTAGCAAGGTTCAGGTCAGCTCTTCTCTGAGGATTATCTGACTTTTGCTTATAGAACAACCTTCTGTTCTATGCATTGGTAGGCTAACGTTTATTCACCTTATCCATTTTACATAAGATTTTAAGACTTGATTTAACTTCTTAATTGATGTAACTTGACTATTATCGCATCTTACCCATAGTTTGTAAGACAGCTTCCTTACTGAGGGGACTACAGTATGTTATGTGCTCACTCCATGGTGTGATTAACATATTATTAAATGAATGAGTAGCACAAATCTGAAATGGTTGCTTTCTTATATGAAATACTTTTTCTCTTTTCTTTCTCTATTTCTACCCACACTACTCCTCCCTGGCATAACAATACCATCATTCTTAGCACCGCCAAATGCTAATGTAATATTTTTATTTATCTCTTCTTGTTTTAGTATCCCAGCTGTGGTACCTAACCAAAAAAATCTAAATCCTGACTTCAGGTAGCATAGGGGAATTTAATTGTTGAACCTGTGATTGCAGAGATGGCAATGAGCAAGTGTATCTGGAGACTCTTAATTGCCCATTTAATCCTATCATTATGTGAACATCTATAGCTGGAAAGGGCATTCTAATCTCCAGCACCTACTGACTTTTATGATAACCTAGCTATATGCAACTGAAATGCTCTCCCATTTCTCTATTATCCTCACCTGTACTACCGTATATTGATTACTGCATGTTTGATTTCTTCTCAAAGAGAGAGGTAGCATGTGCTCCATAGCCTGCACAGGTGGAATATACTCCATTCACCTAATGAACCCCCAATTCTCAACCATCCACTCATACACCAAATTAATATCGAATTATAAGCCACTCCTCTAACCTATACCCAAATGGAATCACATACCCCGAAATTAAATCAACCAAACAACTTCTTCTGACAGCCAATCATCCCATAACAACACCTGCATCTTTCTGACCTAGAAACACTTATACTCTCTGCAAATAGCAATCATTGCACCTACTGATTTCTCTATTGTTCAACCAAAACCCTTCCCACCACCTTTTCCACAATCACACTCCCTCACATTTCTCTCTCAGCTATCCCTCCTCTACTACTTCTTCAACTTCACCTTAAAAATCTTTCTGCATTCACTAATATTGTACTGTATCGTCTATTCTTCACCTTTCAGCTATCCCTTATCACAGTAGCACCATCTCACCTGTCTCATTTATTAATCACATATTTCCCCACCACAGATCACTTTACTTCTTACACATGTACTTATATTACCCCACAAATACTGTTAGTACCTTTAACATCTTACCACTGCCACTCTAAAGCAACATCCTACCTTCCCCAGGTTCCTACAATCATCTCCCAGTATTCCCAAATCATAACTTTAGCATAGCTAATAAACTCTACAAGTCATCCTTCATTCACTTCCAAAGTATCTTTAAGCTCAGCCCAAACCCAATACTACAAAACTAGGTCTTAAACTGGGCAACAGATGGAAAAGTCTACTTCCATACTATCATCTCTCTAAAATACTACATCTCTGCCGTGACATACACCTCAATCTTGGCCATCTTCAGCCTTCTTCTATCTTATCCACATCTCAGTCAATCAACTCAGCCATCCAAGTAAAACAATTAGGCCTTCTCTTTTTCAGTAGCAACCTAATAAAATAAAGTTGCAGAATTTCATGAATGAATATCCAATGCACCCCAGATATACTAATTGCCACTGTGGCATGGCTAAAAAGGAGACAAAAGATGAGGAGATAGTACTACCAGGCTATACTATGCTCAGATTGGACAGAAAAACACAACACAACAAGAAAAAAGCAGGTGGGGTAGCCATCTTGTATAGAAACATTTTAATTCTGCCAAACTCCCAAACAGTCCCCCTCCAATAAAACTGAAATTCTTCCTTCACTTCTTAAAGGTAACAAACACAGAACTTTAGACATAATTGTTATAGTTATACCCCTAGGGCCCCCCTGTTGTAGAATGAAGAAGTAGTCCACAAAGAACATAAAAACCGACAAGCCAAAAAAGTGCCAAAAAGATGACCAAGTGATCTATTGGGGATAAGGAAAAATGATGTATTGATACTATTGTGCAAGAAACCCAAAATTTCCAGATAGAAGATATTCAGAAAGATTAATAGAGAACTTCAGAAAAGAAAAATACTAGCACAAGACAAAACTATGAAAATGTCAAATGCAAATTTACATTCATTAATACAACAAATCCATGAAAAACATTGCATAGATGCAGAAACTTTGGGTTGCTTGATAAAAGAAGCAACAGAGGAAGTGTGAAAATATAAAGAACACAATCCAGAGATTTTTGAAAGGTATAAAAAAGAAACACAGACATGGGAAAGAAAAAGAGATCTGATATGGTACAATATTTCTACAAAGAGAAAGCCAGACAAATCAGTAGAAAAAAGGCAACTCCAAAAATATTTGAAGAGAAATACAGGCAAAGGCACCCAGCTATGGAAATTTCACTACACAAAAAGTAAGGAAACAAAGGGGTAATGTAGAAAAGAAGGATTAGTAATGTAGAAGTTATGGATTGCCCACAATGTGAAGGATTTAGTGGAGAAAATGTCACATTGTGGTGCAACAATGATTCCCCAAATTATGGAGAAACAGGTTGAGTGGGAGACATCTGAAGAAGAAATATGGGGCATGGGAAAGAAAGAGATATATGATATTATGTAATATTTATGCAAAAGACAATGCAAAACTAATCAATACAAAAAAAGCAGCACTAAAGATATTTGAAGAGAAATACAGGCAATGGCACCCAGATATGGAAAATTTCACAATACAAAAATAAGAATACAAAGCAGGAAAGTAGAAAAGAGGATTAGTAATGGAGAAGTTAAAGAAACAGAAACTGAAATTATGGATTACCTGCAAGGTGATGGATTTAGTATAGAAATTCCAACACAGATAAAGTCACAGTATGATAGAACAATGAGTTCCCTAACCAACGAGAAACAGATGGAATGGGAGGCATCTGAAGACTTGTCACAAGATAATACTCTGGAGCCCTCTGTAGGATACTGGTGCAAAAATTCAGCTGAAGTTGTACAGCAAAGGAAAGAGCAGAAAACAGTGACAACTCTGCCACAGGCAATGATGTGGAATGATGGGACAATGAGTTCCCATATGAAGGAGCAGCAGGTGATGCAGGCTGCATCTGAAAAGGATATGTCACAGGAAGATGTTCTGGAACTTTCTGTCGAATGCCTGTAGGAAATGGAGAGCAAAGAATGTGCTCTCAGTTTAGAAGAAAGTGATCTCAGGGAAGAGCTGCTTGATTTAGTAGAGGTGGATAGACATAATAAGATCTATGAAAGAAATAGATTACAGAAAGTAAATAAAACCCAAAATGTTAGAAGTTTGACAAAACAGATGAACACAGTAATCAAGACTATTTAGAGAAATCCATGTAATATAACAGAGCAGGATATATTATTGTACAGATTAATAACAGATACCACAAAAACAGAGCAATAAAGGAAAGGAAGGGAAGACATAAAATGCCACCATGGTAGCACTGAATAGAGAAAACCATAAGACAATTAAAGTAAGAGGTGTCACTGTTAGAAGAATATAGAAGAGGGAACAGATCAACAAAAATACTTAGAAAGCTAGACATGGTAGTAGTGATACACAGTATCAAAACAGACCAGGATCTATCAGACAGTATTGCAAATAATAAACTAAAGATATCAGTACATGCAGAAAAAACTTAGAAGATATGCAAATAAATATAAAGGAAAAGTACAAAATAAACAATTCATTGAAGACCCCAAAAGGTTTTATAGAGGACTGGGAAATAAAGAAAAAGGAATGGAAGCACCAACAAAAAAAAGAAGAAATAGAAACATTTTGGAGAAATATTTGTGAAGACCTTGTGAACATAACAAAGATGCTGAATGGACAGAACACTTAAGGAAACAGTAAGAAGTTCAAATATGAAATGGGATAAAGTAATGGCCAGAGAAACTGAAATGAAATTAGAAAAGCTCCTAAATGGAAAATCACAGGCCCTGATGCAGCACCTAACTTTTGACAAAAGGTATTAATGCCTTTACACAAAGATTTAACCCTGAGTAAGAATTATTTAAATATGCATTCCAAACAAACCAACCCAGATAACAGGAAAAATGATATTCCCCCTTAAGAATGAATTTGTAAGCTATTCTAAAAACTGTAGGCCAAAAACTTGTCTTCCAAAGATATGCAAGCTACATACTGGAATTGATGCATACAGAGTTTATACTCATTTGGAAAAAAAACTCAAGCATGGGAATAGAACAAAAGGGTAACAAAAGAAAGTCATGTGGAACAAAGGCTCATTGGTTGCTAAATATAGCCACAACAGAAAATTGTAAAAAGGGGAAGAATCTCAGTATGGCATGAATAGATTATGAAAAAGAATTTGACAGCATTCTACATTCACAGATAAAGTTACAGATGTATAAGATACATCCTACATTGGTCAATTGCATTACAGTGTGAACATGAAACAGTGGCAAACCACTTTGCAATTAAGCAGTGACAAAGGGCAAAATATTCTCTCAAGGATAAAAATTCAAAGGGGGATATTCCAGGAAGATTCTTTGTCACCTCTCCTGTTTTGTCTTACCCATAACCCATTAAGTTCTTTTCTTAAAATAGTAGGTCATGATTGCAGTTTGGCTCTCAGAAAACAACCTTGCTGAATGACTTCTCATCTACGTTTTCTGTGTGATTTAAAACTGTATAACTCATCAGATGAGGAGTTGAAAGCAGAACTGCAAGTGGTTAAAACTTTCTCAGATGATATAAGAATGTTGTTTGGTTTTGATAAATGTGCAAAAGCAATGTTTAAAGCAGGAAAGTTGCTGTACCAAAAAATATCAATCTGGGAAAGGAATATGATATAAAGAAATCTGAGCACGAGGGACTGTATAAATATTTGGGAATTGGTGAAGGATCAGCAATAAAACATGAGCCAATGCAAATTAAACTCAGTAAGGAATACATCAAAAGATTAAAACTAATATCAAAAACAGCCTTGATATCTAGGAATAAAAAATGATTTACTCCTCCTGTTCTAATTTAGAGTTTTGGGGTGACTGTCTGTCCCAAAAGGTATTTGATCAGCTAAACAGGAAAGCAAGAAAAATGTTTCACGCTTATCAAATGATATATAAAAAATCACTGTATACCAAATCATCTTTTCCTAGCTCTGAATGAGATATGGGCCACTTTGAAACTGATTACATGTATAGATCTGCAGTTGTGCAACTGCATACATATCTGTTGACTTCATTAGATCCAAATATGGTGAAAGTTTTAAAACATGAGTAGAGAAAATCTGAGACGACATCTCTGCTTAGTTTAGCAGAAGCACTCCAATATCAAGTGGGAATGGAAACCTAACCAGAAGTAGACAAAAGTAAAAAGACTGAATGTGCCAAAAAAAGAAAGACCATAAGGAGAAGGATCAGATGAGAAGAAAAGAAATGTGGGAAACGCATAAATATTGTGACATGTGCAGAGATCCCCTGGAACTTCATGTTGATCAGGATTTGACACAAGAATGGTTAAGGAGAGATAAGTTGACACAAAAAATAAATGATTAATAATGGCAATCACACATCTTGTTGTTGGGTGTGATACACTCATGGCAGAGGGCCTGTGCACTGAAAGGCACAATAATGTGGTTAGACTGTTGCACTGGGGATTGTGCAAACAATACAATATATAAGTAGCTGAGACAAATTGGAAACATGAACCACAAGTTATTATAAAGTATAATGAAGTGTACATCACATGAGATCACCCATTAGCAACAGTTCAAAAATAGATATGAGAACACCAGATATAGTAGTCCATGAAAAAAAGATAAAAGTAGCATTGATCACTGAAGTTGCTACACCGAGTGATTACAGTGTCATAAGTACAGAGGGACACAAAGTCTTAAAATATTAAGACTTGTAAGCAGAAACCAGAGCACTGTGGAAGAAAGATAGCCAGACAGTTCTAATAGTAGTAGGAGCAATGGGTCTCATAAAAAATGGATCTACAATCGTACTTAGATATGCTACCATTACATGTAACTCCATATGACTTGTAGAAAGAGTCATTTCTGAACACATGATGGATATTGCAAAGAGCACTTTTTGTTAACATTAAAGATTGAAACAGTACTAATTTCATAAACTTTAATTATCCCCTAAATTAGGAATGCGTTCTATTCACATCATGGTAATAGAAATCCAAAAGACTTGGAGAAATTAAGCTTAGTAATAATATTGATATTGCCAAAGACTCTTATCATGGATAACTTCTGTCAGCACTCAAGAAGTAATTATACGGGGTGACTGGCAACAAAGAAATACTGATTGCTACAACTGTATAAGCTTATTTGGCCTGTGTCAACTCATTCCCCCAACCTACTACAACAAAAATAATAATAGTAGCTCCACCATTGACTGTATTCTTACCATGTTCCCTTCCTGACACTCTTAGGGACCACCTCCCTACCTATGCCATGAGACAGTATACCTGCATCCATAATGTCTACCACTAAATGTTTGCAATCCCTCCTCCTTCATGCCAGATACTTTTACCTCTGAACTAAGGTCATCTGGAAAATGCCCAAACCTCCCACAATAGATTATGCTGACCTCCTGTTCAACTTCACATTCCTAACTGTCCTAAACAAGTGTGACACAACTAGAACCAAAAGGGTCAAGACTAACCCTACACCCTGGTTTTCCAGGAAAGCCAAACATCTTATGAATCAGAGAGACAGAGCATGGAAAATTGGGTTAAACAACAACATGGTTTCCCTAGTGTTATCACAGCTAACCACTGTGCTACAAACTAGAAAAATGCTCCATTGTGAAAAAAATATAACTCGACCACTACACTCTGAGTAGAACTTTATGCTCTACTGATAAACTTTTTCACTCTTAACAAAGTGCAATAATACAGCAGGCGTTTATCTGTACTCTTCCTCTGTCAGCAACAGATGGACTCCCATCCCTTCTGCTTTTAAACAAGTAAAGAACACTAAATCAGTTATACTGCAACTAAAATATACTGACAGGCACTAGTATCTAATGTTTTGAAATGCTATTACTGAATTTTATATTTGTATTTCTGCATTTGTATTTTATGTATTTGTATATTGTATTCATGGAGTGTTTCTACCAGGCCCATAGCTCTCAACTGTCCAGATTTTTGCCTCATATTTTTGGTCTGTTCGTGTGTGTGTGTGTGTGTGTGTGTGTGTGTGTGTGTGTGTGTGTGTGTGTGTGTGTGTGTGTGTGTGTGTGTGCTTTTATTTGGCCAAATCGAGGATTGAAGTCACTAAATAATGCCAGACATTTGAGTTTCAGATTTCATATCTTTCTGAACATGCATGCTAACACCTTTTATTTTAGCAACTTTCTAAGTTTATAATATTTAAAAGTTGTGCCTATTTTTGGGAATTTGTCCCTTTCCCCATGCATTATTTTTGGCTTTTACCAGATTTCTTGTGATATGAGGTTGACAGGTATGACCAGGCTTCTGTTGTAAAGGGGTGATGCCTGCTTGGACTATCCCAGTCAAAAATGCAATAAATAACTAAATAAATAAAATAAATACTTAAAGTGGCTAACTGGCACAATTCAACATTATTAAGGTACAAACCACAGCATGTAGGAGGCATAGTTCTGCCACTGTATACACCAACATTGCATCCTAATATAATACTATCAGTGCCCCATGCACCAACATTGCATCCTAATATAATACTATCAGTTCTCCATATGCCAACATTGCATCCTAATATAATACTATCAGTGCCCTATATGCCAGCATTGCATCCTAATATACTATCAGTGCTCCAAATGCCAACATTGCATCCTACTATAATACTATCAGTACCCCATATGCCAATATTGCATCCTAATATAATACTATTAGTGCCCCGTACGCCAACATTGCATCCTAATATAATACTATCAGTGCCCTATAGGCTGACATTGCATCGTAGTATAATACTATCAGTGCCAACATTCAGTTCTGAGAAATGTTTTTCTTCTGCCTGAGATGCAACCATACCGAGGATGAGCATAATGCAGCTACCACTAGCCTTCTTGCTTTTGGCAACAAATAATATACAGATAGTTTTGCAAGCCACAAAGACAGCAACATCCATCCATCCTCAATCCCTTTTTCCCATGGGGTTGGGGTGTCACTTCCGCAGTGACAATTATCTCTAGACAAGGTTTACACTGCCGGGTGGCTAGCCCTGCTACTGTAATTCATTCATACCACTCACTCGCCCACATACCATACAACTAATTTAGAGTGTCTAATCCACCTACTGCATGCCTTTGGAATGTGGGAGGAAACTGGAGCTCCAGGAGGAAACCAATGTGACCACAGGGAGGGCATGCAGATTCTACACAGAAGACACCTCAGCTGAGAATCGAACCGGAGAACCTCTTGCTGTGAGGTGACAACTCTAACCACTGCAACACCACAGCCATCCTAAGACAGCAACAACAATATATTTTTAAAAAGAAAGCAAATCCAATTTGATTCAATGAAGGCAAAAATGGGTGCAGAGAGGGCAGTTATACCCTTTATCTAGTATGCTTCTGCAGGTGTATAAAAGAAAGGGGATGTGAAAGTTTATATACTGTATGTGTATGCATGTGTGTGTTTCTGTGTGTCTGTGTATGTATTTGTATAGGAAAAAAGTACTGATTTCAGTCAGAATTAGTAAGGGCTTTTTGGTAATCAATTATAATAATAAGGATGCAGACAAAAATTACAAGATTGACAGCTGCTTTTGCCAAACTACTGGAAAATTACTACCCCCAACTCTGAATTGTTAAATCAGCCTTCCATATCAAATAATTAGGAAAACTGCTGAGTTTCAATATTTATATTCTCTCATGAAAGCTCACGACAATCTAAATGTTATATGCTTTTAGTCATGAACTATGCAGAATTTTATACCACAGATGTCTCATTGTGATCAAATAAATGGACAAAAATTCATACAGTGCAATTCATACCGTGCAGTTACCTCTCAAATGTTCCTGTTCTTGCAGATCATCCCTGAATCTGCCTCATATTCTTATCTGCCCTTCAAAAGCATTTGATTTTCTGGTAAATCACTGAGTATTGCAGCCAGTTAGCCAGACATTATAGCTTCATGCTTCTTATTGTTCAGGCAGTGCATGTTATAAAACGGGATTTACCCTACGTCTGTCCTAAATTCTTGAGCAAACAAGGTGAGAGGTATGCACTCTCACTCACCCATAACTCTCTGTGTTTTACACACACACACACACACACACACACACACACACACACACACACACACACACACACACTTGTACTTGTATTACTTTATGTTTATTTTTCCACCTCATTAAACAGTGGCTTAACTGTGTTTAAAGCAGGGAATGTAACACCCCAAGTCCTTGTAACTGCTGCTGCATTTACTTTTGCTATTTTAGTTTTTAAAATGTCTTTGTTTTATTTTAAACTTGCTAAACAACAAAGCCAGTTTTAGTGAGCATAAATAAGGTGGAAGCATTTTGCTTCTTTCACTCTGTGCTTTATGGCAGCTTAATATACTATTAAGATGTGACCGACTTATATCTATACATTAGTACCCTGTTGGAGAGCGTTCATTCTCCAGCTGGGTATCTTTGTACTTTTGTCAAATATCTATTTCACTTTAAAAAGACACAAAAAGAGATGATGTCAAATGTGTTTCTATTCACCCTAAAATAATATGTGCACCTGCTAATTAAAGCTTCTTTACTGTTTGTTGTGATTTAAGGAGTACTTCATAGCCCCTGAGGAGTATACCCTGATACTAGTCACAACTGTCTCTACCTCAAACATTCAAAAGGATATTTATATAGGAAGTAATTGAACTAGACCTCACAGGTCAGCTTTCATCCATGGGCTGTTACAGTAATACTAGGTCAGCAAAAGAGGGCCAATAAACAGGCAATGCAGAAATAGTGCACTGTAATATATTTTAAGATGAAAAAAATATTGGAAGACAGGATTTATAAGAGAAAGGTACAAACAGCAAGGTCACAATAAACAACAGACAAAGAATAAACTAATATTTGAGCTATTTTGACTAGTGATCACAACAATCACATTGTTGGTACCAATAATTTCTTTATAGAGCTGGACAACAGCTGTAATAATGAATAGGTTGCATTCTGTTCCCCCCCAAACTGCAGCTGTAGTTGACATAATTAAAAATATGTAATTTTAGCCTGGTTTTGAAGATATCAGTAGTAGGTATGCATGTAATGGTACTTGGCAGTGAATTCGACTTTAGGGACCCATGCGTAAAGAATGTTAGTGATATATTCTAGGAATCAATTGGATATTCTTAGCGGTAAGAGTAAAATAAAATAGGAATGAGGGGATCATGTAAAGAATTTACATTTCAGCATTTGATTTAGGAAGATTAATAGCTTGGGGTCACGGCAACTAACTATAGCTTAGGCGTTGAACAATCAACATTCTGAAAACATCCAAATGTTCAAAGAATCTTTCAGAATAGCTAGAATATGCCTGAATATATGAGAAGAGCAACTGAAACTAACAGCTAAATAAAAATTAAGGATGGCTATGGTACCTTTACTTATTAAACTGACACCAAAGCCATCAGTACTTGTGATAGCATGACTAGAACAGTCTGCTGGCTGTATAAAGAGTCTTAGTCAATGAAAAGCTTATTTTAATACAAAGTCTGTAATCATGTGCATTTTCCACCACAGCAACTTTTGTCTTTCCAGTTTAATTTGTCCTTCAAGCATTTACTTATTTTCCAGTTTTAAGAGATAATTTTCCATTACTGTCAGCAATATTCTTCTGTAATGGAAGTTTTGCGTATTTATTTTATTTAAGTTTATTTCGGTAGTGGACTAACCAAAACTGAGGTTTTCAAATACAGCCCAAGTGAGTACATTACACTAAATAAAGCAGTTATTGAGAAACAAAAGTGAAATTACAGCAAAGAATAGTGTAATATAAGATCTGTCAATAAATTATTATGCATTAAGATAATTCATGATTGAAGAAACAGTGCGCCAATTGTAGAACAATTAGCTTTAGTGGATCAGTATCGTTTATACAGTTATCAATTGATTTTTGCTCTATGTACATTCTAGGCATAGGAAGTCATCTGTCAAATAAGAAGGAAGTTAGATGCAGAGGAAGGCTAAGAAGCAAAGGATAATTGCTTAGTTGATGTGACCTTTTTGTATGCAGGCACAATGGGTTTTCTTGAGTAAGTAGCTTTCTAATTGTTTCCAGAAGTTGGGGTAAGAGGTGTGTTGTTTAATGTATGTGACTACAGAGTGCCAAAGAGTAGACTCTAATGTGGAGAAGCTGTGCTTGGTCAGGTGAAGTTTGGTAGATGGGGAGGAGTGCAGGAACTGCCTGTGGTTGTGTTTGGAGGTTTTCTCCGTAGGTTGTGGGCCTGGGAGCAATAAGTTTCAACATTTAATAAGTAAAAAAGAGCCCTAAGAAGGTCAACCTTTTGTTTTCCTGGAAGTCACTTGACTGTGGAGGAAGTGGTATTCATTGGTGAGCAAAGTGTCAGATTTTGTTTGAGGAAAATGTAGTCTACTTTTTGAGGCAGCTGCTATGACAGGGAGGCCGAATTCCAGTTGGGTGAAGATAACACCTTTCTTTATTGTGAGTTCACCTTGTTTCCATTTTTGTTTTTCAATGTGGAGCTAAAAGCTGAGGGTCTGGTCTAGCGAAAACCTGAGATATTTGAAGTAGATAGGACTTTTGATGTTTATGTTGTTTAGGTCTGAGATTTGCAGTTATTGGGGATCAGCCTAATCTATGATCTGTTAAAAGTAGCACTGCTTTGGTTTTTAATGGGCTAGCAATTAATTCATGCTTGAGTAGTCATTCATGGAGAACATGCAAGTCAGATTGATGTTGGTTCTGAATGTGTGTGTCATTGTGACAGGACTTTTAAATGACCATAACATCTGCATATATATGAGGAGTGGCAAGAAAGGTGTGATAGGGTGTTTGTTAACTGAGATGGAAGAAAGCAAAGGGGCAACAACTGATCACTGGGAAATACCAGAATGTAGAGGTGCTTAATTAAACCTTGGATGTTCCAATTGTTACTGTGCAGTATTTGTCAGATAGAAAACCTTGGCACGAAGGTATAGGGCCTACACTAACAATTTATGTTAGTTTGGTAAGGAAGAATAGGTGTCAATGACAGCTTTAGTGAGATCAATGAATAGTGCTACATTGATATTGCCATTGTCTGTATTGTGGATATATCACTGGTTCGGAGGGTCCAGAGTGTAGTCATAGTGCTAAATCCTAGCCAGAGTCCATTTTGTTTTAGGGACAGCAGATGATATTGCTGGGCATATTTAGATAGTTGTGTGTAAGCAATCTTTTCAAGACTTTTTCCTAGAGTGGGTTGGATGGAAATTGGTCAGAAATAAGATGTCTCTTTTTGGTTAGGTTGTTTAGGGATGGGTTTAATTAGTAAGTTTTCCAGGGCATGACATCTGTAGTGAGACAGAGAATGTACCTGCAGGTAAGGGGTAAAGTGAAGTAGTCTGTACGGAGGTAGATGAAGCATTTTTGCCACTTAGTGCAGAGGCTTAAGGCTCTAAACAGTTAAGTCATTTTCTGTAACCAATGACAGAGAGTTTGAGTCCTTGTATCTCTATTTGCCTGCTGTGTGACAGTGAGCAAATCACTTAAGCAGACAGTGCTCCTGGGTCATCCAAGAAATGTGACACTTCTGTCCCATCAGATTACTGAGTTAACAAATGTGAAAAAAAATGGTGAGATGAATGAAGAAGACAAGAACAGAAAAAAGACTGTAGTGAAAGGGACTGTTGTTAGTCTGATGTTTGTGGCTAACAGAAAATTAGAGCTGCAAATTTGTGTTTGTCCACATGTCATGCTATTGTAAAATTTGTTATTCTGGGGAGGGGGGGTTGGCAACCTGTAATTAACCGACCTCCTTCCAGAAGTGTTTTGGGTTAGCTAACAGTGCTGTTTTTAGATTTATGGAAGTAAGACGTATGCCTGTTAATGGACTGTTTTGCAAAGTGCAGAGGAATGAACAGTTTATTTTTTTACCTGGGTTTTGTTTCCACATTTGCCGTGCTTCATCTCTAAGTTTAAAAGAGATGCTTAACTGCAGGACTCATCCAGTCAAATTTGATGAGTTTACTTAGCCCTGTGATGAGGAGGATGGAGTAGTGTTTTTTTTGGTTCCCCCAGTCCTCATTGTTACCAGTCTGGCCCCCAGTGCCCAGTTTCCACACTGAATCTACCAGCTACTCTCCAACCTCCCAGACTTACTCCATATATTTTGATGGGGCCAGTCATGAATCCTGAGGGTGTCCTGAGGGCTTGGCCCATCCAGGGAATTTTTGTTTATTACCTACCCACTCTATTTCCCTGCACCCCCATTGATTAGGCCAAGGGGTAAGTCCCCTCTTTGGAACACACCTCCCCTTAGGAAGCAAATCAATGATCACCCTCCCACCAGGAATGGGCATGCCCATCCCTTCCCTGTCACTCTGTTGCCCGGGTCAAGTGAGCCATAGTCGGGGATTCATCACTTGACACCAATGGTGGAGTAGTGTTTTGGTAAAATACTTGACAATAGTATGTAGATTTTATGTGGAGATAGATGGGGACCAGTTGCATGAGGGAAGGTGTTTTTTTTTAGTAATATTATTGTTTAGTTTTGGTAAAACATGCTGCATTATTCAGGAGAATTTTAGGGACTGACTGGAAATGTTGAGGTGAATGGAGCAGAGGCCACTGAATGTGAGTGGCAGTATGGTTATAGCTGAGATGTTAGTGGAGGTGTACGGAATAATGAATTGGAGTACTTCAGGGATTTCTAATTAAGACAATTGGGTTCAGTGACCAATTGGAGAGGGCTAGAAGTCAGCTAGGAATTCAGATATACTGGAGGACTGTGGCTCCAGAAAGTTCAGAATATTGAAATTAAAGTGTTTAGGTTTGACATTTTGGATGTTTGAGATAAGGGCTTTGAATCTGTTTAAGGAGACTGGGGGGTCATGATAGCCAACAGCAGAATGTATGGCTTTCTTATTATGATTTAGTAACCATAGTAGTATCAAGATAGCAGAGGAGTCCAAAGTGGCATTGGCTTGTGCAACAGTGATGGTTTTGAAGTAATAGTTGCAGCGCACATCTTTTACTTGACCAAGATTTGAAACATAATGATAGGAGGGGAAAGTGAGGTGTAAGTGAGAGGAATCATGTCTGACCAGTTTTCAGTAATTGCAGATATGTGACAGTTGTGTTAGGAGAAGAATGTGCTGAGTTGGTGAAATTTGTTTTTGATACTGTGTATGTTAAGAAGGTAATTTGGCATAAGCTGGATGATGGGGCTTTGTAATAACATGTGAAGGCTGTGGACTGGGATCATTGTTGCCTCTGATGAGCAGTAGCAATATTTTGGGGGCTATGTATTGGGATGCTTTGGGGTTTTTTGCAGAAAACAGGTGGACCTTTTTGTTATGGGTAATAAGTAATATCAGGCACCAGCTACAATGTGTATTTAAATATTTTGAGATTTGCTGATGCTTTAAAAAAATATATGTTATTGTTCGGTATAAAGGTTGTTGTTGTTGAGGAACTGGGTCTTGTGGCATACAGGTAAATGAAGGAGAGAATGGTGTAGACTGCAAGAGCACATATTTTACTGGGGTCAGTTAAGGAAGGAGAGAGAAAAAGGAGGTGCAAGTGAATAAGGAGGGACAAAGGAGGCAGCTTAAGAAGAGGACAGGGAAACTATGGATTATTTTGTTGTTGTAGGTGTTTAGAGGTGGATTGGTGAAAGGAATAGAGGCTGTTATGGGTGGGTGTATAGAGATAATGCCCAATTAGATGGTGGAGAGTACTGGAGAGGAGCTTTCTTAGTGAAAAGAATAGGAGCACAGAGTTTGACTTAAAGAGTGGTACTGAAGACACCGAGATGTTTAGGTTTGAAAAATGGCAGTTTTTGTTTAAGGGCATGGATGATGTAATGAAAAATGGGTGCAAAGGAGAGAGAAGAAATATGATGCTTTGGGGGGTGGCTGAGGAACTGCAGGTGGAAGGGGAGTGAAGCAGGCATCAGCTCATGCATTATCAGGAGAGCTGTGGGGGATGGCTGAGGAACTGCAGGTGGAAGGGGAGTGAAGCAGGCATCATCTCATGCATTATCAGGAGATATTTGGTCAGCACATAGACAGTAGTGCTTCATTCTAACAAGCAAAAGAAAGAGAAACAGTGAAGCTTAAAAATGTTTGTGATTGTTAAGGCTTTCTGCAAACGTTATGCATCTTTCCCTGTCAGTCCAGTGACATAGAAGAATCTGGCTCTGACTACAACCCAGGTGACCTAGGATCAGCTGTGGGATCAGGGGTCGTATGGAGTATGATCATGCCTATCCTAGGAGGGAAGGATTGCACTGGTGCTGATGCACTGAGCTCAAGCTGAGCTTTGGACTCATAGACTTGGCGGTGTGCTGGGGGGTGGAGGGAACTGAAGAAGGTAAAGTTGTCCTGTGGCTAGGGGTGGACACATGCTCATGCAGCTTTTCATTGTCTTCCAGCCAAGCAAAATATAGACATTAGTGCAAGGGCAGGGATTAGGCTGCAATATGACAATCTTGCTTGGCCTGTCTGATCCACAGTATGCCTGCAGAATTAGTCACACGAGCCCTGGTACAACATTAGTGAGGCACTCCATGCACAGGTGTCCACCCATATGAGAGACCTTTCCAGTGTGGGTCATCTGCAAGGCAGTGCAGACCTTGGAAGAGGATTATAAAGTACCAGCTCTGGTACTTGAAGATAAAGAAAAAAAACACACACACACACACACACACACACACACACACACACACACACACACACACACACACACACACACACACACACACACATATATATATATATATATATATATATATATATATATATATATGTGTGTGTGTGTGTGTTTAACCCTGATAATCAATGGAGTTTGTTTTACAAGACTGACACTTAGCTGTGATCAATGTATGTAGAAGCTAAATTAATATATGTGAAACAAACATCTACTACATGCCTATGCAAACAACACAGTAGAGGTTAACAGTAGCAAAGTACAGGTCAAGATATAGAAATTCTTGCCATTTACACCCAGAGAAAAGTCAGGGTCTTCTGAGAGTAGGGTTCCACTGCAGAACACTAATTGTTTAAGGGGAGTTTGTGCAGACAAGACTATAGAGGGCTATAGCAGCAGGAGTATAAGTCAAAATAAAGAGATTCATGCCTTCTGCTCCCCCAGAAAATGTACTGTGTTCAGAGAATAGGTACCTGCTGTAAAATGTTGACTGTTTAAGGGATGAAATGAACCTTGTGACCTACTTCAGCATTTGTCATATAAGGCCACAGCTTGTTATTTTTAAACACTTTTATTGAATGATCATGTTGTCCAGCTTCTGGTTTGTCCCATATAGGACAACAGAGTCATATATTAGTTATGAATAATTTTAATAGGCATGAGCAATGGAACAACTACTTTATATGGTGTGGTGTGGCAGTGGCAGTAATCATTAACTGACTTAATCATTAGTTCTCTGAAACCAAAAACGTATAGAAAATGTGAGCGGAGGTTATATCATAGGCTTCACAATTTCCAGGAATTGCTGCATTAATTCAACATTTATGATAGAAGTCAAAGCCTGCGAGCATTAAAAGCAATGCAGTTTATTGGCCTACCTTCTACCCACTGCTTTAAACCTGACCAGAATCCTGAGTGCTGGTTGCAAAACTTAATTTGAAAATCCTGTAAATATGTTTTAAGATATCTGGTGTGATCTTAATATCTGATAAATCTTTCCATGATGTAAAATGGAAGAAGTAAGGTAATACTATACTGCTAACTTAACAAAATAGTAATTTTATTTTTTTTAAGAGAAATGGAATTTTTTCCATTGAGTAATGGAAGCAGTATTTGGGCTTTTAGTACCAGATCCTGTTCAAGCAAGGGCTTAGCCTTTAAATCGCTTCCTGATCCTAGTTTTATAGCCATTCTTAGCTTGACATAATTTCTAAGCCCTAGCTTGAGAATTTCAGACACACCCTGTAACTGTATAAGTGTCAGAAAGAGCATGAGGCATCTCATTATATTAGGAGTAATGAAAACATTTATTGGCTCATGATGATAGAGAAGTACTCCTTCATTCATGTTAATATATGCATTTTTTCCAAATTTAGATTTAAGCTGCACCAATACTTAATGGTTGATCTAGACGCAACATTGTTCCATGGTGCTGGAAGGTTTAAAGGAAGAGTGCATGAGGAGGGGTTTGAGTTAAGTCGGTACTCATTCCTATTAGTTCCATGGTTAGATTTAGAATAGCTTTATTATCATTATAGATAATATAATAGAGTTAATAGATCTGTTAACTCCTCTTTGCACTCATTTTATTCCTGGCAGCAAAAGAAATACCGATACAACCGAGGATTCTGAGGAGCACGACGCTCACAGGGGGAAGCGGAAGAGACAGCTTATTGGCGACGACATCGGAGCCGGCGTTCTTCTAGATGGGACTCAATTTAACCCATTCAATACCCCTGTTATGTTGCAAGATACTGCAAATGGTGATGAACTAAACAATTGTCAAGGAAAGGACAAGGGCGCTATCCCTAAAAGAAATGCAAACAACAATGCTAGTTTGCAAGGTACTGTAAACCCTAAAGTTATTTATACAAACAAAACTACGGAGGAATGGCTTAAAAGGGACATTCAGTTTCATGTCAATAAACAGAGTGTCAATAATCAAAATAATGTTGATAATGATACATATGCCATGAAATTAGTTAAATTAGATAAAATGCTTATGAAATATAGAACGCTAAGCATTGAAAATGCATATTTACAGGAATGTCTGCAAAAGGAATTGTCCCTAAAGGTTTAAGAGTTTACAAATTTCGAACAATGTGCATATTGGGACTCATTTCCATGAAAGTTTACTTAAAGTTTTTAATGATTGTGGGTTGGAAGTTATTAAACTCATAATTGAAGAGAATAATAATATTCAAAAGGAATTAGGGACAGAAATTGCTAGCCTAGACTTATGCATTACTACTGATTTAGTTCATAACATTAAGGAAGAAATGAGAAATATTTTGCCATGAGAAGGAATATTGATTTTAAATGTGAAGAAGTGATACAGAGAAAAATGGGGAAGTTACAAAGGGATATCAGGGAATATGAAACCCATACAAGTTATCCAAAGCCCAATAATCAGTTTAATTACAATATGAATGGGTCTAAGAAACATTATAGAAGAAATGCACCATATAATAACAAACATAAGTTCTATGATGAAAATGAATGTTTTATTACGGATTATGAAGTTGATTTCCTTAGACAATAGGGGACATGTACAGGAAAACTATAATGAATATGGAGGAAATTTTCAGAGGTGGGGGGCAGGCAAGAGATTTCAATAGATTCCTGGACTTGTTGGGTCATTCCAATGATGCTGATGTAACAGTGAATAATATTGTCAAACACACTTATGATAATTTTACTATATATAATTTTAGCACTTTAAAATTAAATCCAAACCACTTTTCATTGTTAAGCAAAGGATTAAAATATATACCCAATAGAAAGGGAGATTTTACACTACTGGATGTCAAGTTATTTACTAGGAAGATCAATTTAGAAGTAATGACCTCTAAAATGGGGTTCAAAAAAGATAGAATGACTGACAATAAATTGAAGAGAAAATCTATATACAACCCACCCCTTTACCGTCTGATCAGCAATTTTAAAAATAATATGGTTAATTTAGTGAGAAACAAACACCAAGGATATTGGGTCCACCATAATTTAAGCAAAGAGGAGAATCAAACATTAATGGAATTGAGCCAAAACGCCTCTTTGAGGGTTATGAAACCAGATAAGGGGGGAGGGGTTGTTATAATGGAACAAATATTGTACGATAGCAAAATGAATACTATCTTAAGGGATGAAACTAAGTATACGGAGGCTTCACATAATGAAATTAATATAGCACATTATAGGATCGATTCCATCCTGCAGGACTTAATGATAGAAAAAGTTATTGATGAAACAACTTTGAAATATTTGGAAGTTAAGAAACCAAGGGTGGCCACTATATTTGGCATACCAAAGATACATAAGGATATGCTAAATCCTCCCCTCAGACCTATAGTCACGGCTGAGGGATCTAAAACAGCCCCTTTAGCCAAGTTTATAGATGTCAAGACCAAACATATATGGATTAATAAGAAGTTAATTTTAAAAGACTCATGGGACTTCCTAAGTGAAATCAACCAGGATTTGTTTAGAGAGGACATCAGATTCATCACTATAGATGTCATAGATTTATTCGGAAGTATACCACATACAGAGGGCATGGGTCTTTTTGAAGAAGCTGTGTTTGAAGATGTTGATATGAGTCACAATGACAAAATAGCTTGTGTGACTCTTATGGACACAGTGTTAAAATATAATTACATTATGTTTGGGGGGGAATTTTATAAACAGAAGACTGGGTATCTATGGGGCAGCGTAGCCCCCACGCCAACATAGTACTGTCAAAATGGGAAGAGCAGTTCATTATAAATTGCAAGTACAAAGACCTATGGACATTGTACCACAGGTTTCTGGATGACATTGTCCTTTTGGATTGGGAGTGAGGCACAATTTTTGGAATTTATGGATTATATCAACTGTACTACCACATACTTGAGATTTACCTATACTATTAGCACAGAATGTTTGAAGTATCTGGATATTGAATTATACAAAATATAGGTAAATTTGAGAGTAAGGTGTATAGGAAGGAAACTTACGTGAATTCCTATCTACATTTCAACAGTGCCCATCCATACAAAAGAATATAATCAAAGGACAATTTGTACGAGGTTCCGTATGACTTCCAATGACATAGATTTTCAGGAAGAATGTACTTTGTTACACAAAATGTTCAGGAACGTGGTTATCCAGAAGAAGTTATAAGGAAATTAAGAAAAGAAGTGGAGGATGGAAGGCTGGACAGATTCAAGCACATATTGGGCAGGGGCAATGACCTTAAAATGGATACACAGGCACCTGTAGAAGGTAATAATCAAGAGAGTAATCATGTGAACTACAAGAGAAGTTTAGTGTTGAATATAACAATTCCAATAAGAAATTATGTGACATTTTTAGAAAGGAATGGAATAAATTTAGTTCTATAACGGATATTGATGAGATACCAAAATGAGACCCAAGATAGTATTCAAAAATCCACCTAACATAGGAAATATACTAAAGAAATAAGAAAAAGAAAAGAGGGTATACAGAGGAGAAGGGGGACATACAAGTGCGGTAGATGTCATCAGTGCCCACATATTGCAGATAGGTCGGAAATTTACATTGATAGTAGGAAAAGAATTACAAGCAAGGACCATTATAATTGTGAAAGCAGGGGAGTAGTGTATATAGCCACTTGTCTAATTTGCCAATCTTTTATGTAGGAAAGACCGAGAGATGCCTGAAACGAGAATTTACTTAACATCATTACGACATCTCCAGGGCTAAAGCTACCAATGCACTATACAAACACAGTATTGAATGCGCTGGAGCCAAATTTGTATTTTTTGTGTTGGACCAGGTTAAACCTGATAGTAGGGGAGGATTATGGGAAGAAATACTAGAAAATAGAGAATTATGGTGGCAGGTTTTTCTGGATTCCAACAATAGCCCAGGTATAAATGAGTTTTTAACTATAACTCCCCTTTTAAAACTAAGGGCAAATAAACTATAATGTAATTCTAACTGTGGACACTTGAGGGCATACTAACACTAACACTGAGGATTTATTGCCTTCACTATGGGTATATATATATATATATATTTTCTATAACAAAAGTGGTTATAAATAATATATTTTTACAACTAATTTTATGTGATTATATGAATTTGTTGTAAGTATTTATTTAGTAACAGTTTTTAAAACAACTTTGGTTTTTAATATAGGAGTTTTTAACAATGCATGTTGCACTTTATGATAAACTCATGAATATTCATGAATTATACGAAGCACTGAATTAATAGGTGTGTTTGAAATGAAATTTAACCAATCCAGCAGTTTTTAATCACTTCCATGGAGTATTTAAATGTGTTCATGGGGTATTTGTGTTGTCTGAAGAAGTCTTTGGTGACGAAAACGCAGTTTGTCAAATGTAATAAAGAGCGTTCATTTAATTCGAGGTTTGCTGCTATTTTGTTCAACAATTTACTGCTATCTGGAGGAGATCCTGCTGCTAACGTAATACCTTTTCAAGTTACCGGTTTTTGTGGAATAGTGTGAATACTCATAAGCGGACCTGGGCACTTATTTTGCTATTATTGGTTGGTTTTGAGTGCCTACACCTTGTTTTAGCTTTATTATCATGCTAAGCTCATACAACTAGATTTGGGAAACATAGGTCACTGTGTTGTTGGTCTGCCCTTTGTCTCCATGTATACTGGAGCTATTGACTGCTCATGGGAGGTACAAATACTTCTGTGAAGTCCATTCCTTTTAGGATTATTACATAATGTAGGAATGTAACAGATATTTTTATTACTGTCATTTTTCCTGCTGTACTACGGCATATGTTACAGACATTTTTATGATGGCTCTAACCTACAGTGTGGATGCTTTCTGCATGATACCTCAATTCAGATGGATGAGAGGAATAGCCAGAAGGTGAACAGCATTCAGACACCACAGTCAATTACCACAATAAGTAACAGATGTCCTGGTTTATGCTACATCATTATTGCTCTGGCTTTCTCTGGTATCCATTGTCATAGAGCTGCAGGGGCAGGCAATGATTTCTACTTTATGCATCTGTGAATGCAATTCTTCTGCAGAAATCCAACAACCAATTTAAGTGGTAAAGTATTATATAATACAGTGTATAGTGGGATCACTTACAAGCTCTAACATGGCTATGCCTCTTAGTGAATTTATCAGATTGTAGTTTCTTTACTGTGCTTTTTCTCCATTATTTTCCTGGATAAGATTTGTATTAGTCTACTAAATATTGACTTTATTATTCTGTATTTCTTCATAGACTTATGTATTCTCATTTTATTGTGAAAGTTATAGTTATGCATTTAGCCTTTAGCTTAAGTTACCTTTCTTATGACTGCCATTCAGTATATAATTAGTACTCACAGTAAAATAAGTTTTTGATGTGATTGTTTGTGTGTGTGTGTGTGTGTGTGTGTGTGTGTGTGTGTGTGTGTGTGTGTTACACAAAGCTGTATGATGGTGTAAACACACACACACACACACACACACACACACACACACACACACACACACACACACACACACACACACACAGAGGCAGAGAGAGAAAGCAAAACAGTTTTAATCTAACCAGGTTGCAGCACAGAGTTCTGATGTCATCTGGCTGTTTTGACCATTTTCAGACTTATCTTAGGATATCTGTCTATGTAGCTATCTAAATCTATGTGTTTGTGTATATATAGATAGTTAGACATAAATATATATATATATATATATATATATATGTGTGTGTGTGTGTGTGTGTGTGTGTGTGTGTGTGTGTGTGTGTGTTTGTAATGCTGATGATAGATTTTAAAGACATGCTTGATCCCGATGACCTTTGTATTTAAAAAAAACCTTGAAACATCTTTACAACAGCATTTTACTGAACTCTGTCTTAGACTTTGATAAAGGAGTTTAATTGAAAATTGTATTATTCATCTGCACTCATACACTGCTAAATACTGAACATGGATGAGAGACTGTCAGGAAATATCAGTCAAATTTATGGATAAAAAGCAACAGTACATTCTGTATTGTAATATTAAAGAGAGGTAAGCTTTCTTTTTAAATCTCTGAACTGATGTATACCGACGTATTATTCTTTGTTTCCATGCTGAAAGAGTGAATTTTTCTGTCAGGATGAGACAGAGTAGGAGAATAATATTTTCAATATTATGTCACTATCAAGAGGAAAAGAAAAGTATGCTCTGGAATAGAAATTGTTTATAAATGTGTCCCAGCAGATGGCAGCAGCTAATACACAATGACTTCACAACATAAAAATACCAGCAAATGCTGTTTAGGCACACACTATTGATCACCTTTTATATTTCTGTTACTGCATGTAATGTTTGAATTGTAGTCTCCAGCTCTCACTTGCCTCATTAGTTAAATTTCTGTAACATGTTACTGCTGTTATCTACATCTGAATGTGCAAGTCTCGGTGTCTCTGTGTAATTATATTTCTTTCATGGAGGCTGACTGGAACTTGACATTTTTACTTCCTGCCTCTGGGTCCCTGTGCATCATGCATGAATTCATGCCATAGGGGTTTCTAACCAAATAATGTGAGGAATAAATGAGTATGCAAATGAAACATAAAATAATGATTGCATGTTATATTTAAAGGACGCTGAGCTTTAAACACGTGGCGTGGTTGTTCCACTAGACATTCTGGTGCATTTTTCTTGAGTGATGCTGGGACTGAAGACTGGAAACACAAATTTTGAACTAGGATTTCATGTTTTTTTTCTTTTTTCACATTTATACATTATTGTTGGTCACACTGTTTTATACAGCTCTTACAAACTAGAAAGTAAACTTCTTTATGATACGCACTTTCCAGTAAAATTTAATGCATCTGTACTTTTGCTACTGTGAAACATTTTAAAGGGATGTCTAGAAGCATTCAACAATATAATTGCTTTTCAGGAAATGTGAACAGTAAATGAAGCATTTTGTTAGCAAATTTAAATTCTAAGTAAATACATTTTAATTATTTCAGTGCTGATAGAAGCAACAGTATTAATTTGTGGAATAAATATCAAAGAACCGTGCCTAAGGCAGATAATAAACAGTGTGCTCAAAACTTGCAGGCAGCCTTACAGCTCTTTTATTAACCCTCAATGGCCTTTACTATCAATGACTCAACAGACAGCACACATAAATGCCAAGAAGATTAGAAGGATGCAAGTTTGAATCCCAAGACTAGGTGATTAGATTACACTGCCATGCTGCATTCCTGATTGGCCATCCTTAATATAAGATATTATACTGCGGTCATGTACACCTGAATTGGTAGTAACTCTCATTGCTGTAAAACATCCCATGACACTCATTAAAAAAAGAGCAATCTTCAATTTTATGCCAGATTTTCATTAGGCAGACTGACTAAACTTAGTAAAAAAGGCTCTGCAGAACAGTGCAGTGACATCCAAATAGAGCAGTTAATATTTTTCAAATACAAAAAAAAAAAAAAAATTGGATAATGAGTGTACAAAAGTAGGGCATGCTTAACATGTCTGAAATCTAGAGTCTTGAAAAATTCAGACCAGCTTCCTACAGTAATACAGATGGCTTCATATTCTAATACCACAATGTTTACAGTCTGTTTTGCATCTGTAGTAGGTGACAGATGAAACAGCACTCATGGGAAAAAAAGGTTATGTGGACAGGCAACATTCCTCTCAACTGTCAAGAATTTAGCAGAATATCCAGATTTTTGCATCACATTTTTGGCCCTTTACTTATAAAATGTTTGGTTTTGTGGCTAATTTTTGATGACTGAAGTTACTAAATGATGACAGACATTTGAGTTTCAGACTTCATCCCCTTCAAAAAATGCATGCTAATGCAAAACTTATTTCAAATTTCCAAGATTATAAGAGCGCTATTTAAAATGTGTCTTGATTCTGGGCCTTTGTCAATACACAAAAAACATACACAAATTTGTTAAGACACTTGCCATACCTAGTGGCCATCGCAAAAGAAAGCTATTATCATCTTCTGTTTTCCTTTGATCAGTACCTCTCTCTGATTTTCACTCAAACTATTCTGAAAAGCAGTAATCATGAAAAAGTCTCATATCTAGTTAGCCTCTATTTCTTGTCTTAATTATACATTAGTCCATCAAAATACATAAGCACTGAAACAAATGCATAAATGGAGCACTTCAAAAACAACGTTAAACAAAGACATTAAACTACAAATGATCAAAAAAGGAAAACAGTTTCCTTTTCCAGTAATGTAACCCAAGCCCTCCCAGTAACTTCAAACTAAATTTGTCTGAATAGTAGTATTCTTAGGGAAAGGGTTTTTCATAGGTTAATGCACAAGGCTAGCATTAGGGGTAGGGTCAGAGTTTGTGTTAGTATGCATGAGAAAGGTGATCGGGGACTGTGACCCCTTGCCTCACCTTATTGATGTATACCAACCCTACCACTGACCCTGAATTTGCCCCAACCCATGAAAACCCTATCCCTAACAGTGCAATGACACAAGATTCTTGTTCAGACAAATGCGTACCATGAAATACACAACCTTAAATCTATCTTCTAACCTAGCCTTTACTCTGATCTTTACTTACCCCAGACCCATTTATCATAATTACATAGAATAAAATGTCCTGCATTCAAAAAAAAAAAACACTCAAGTATAAGTGTTTCCCCATCAAAATATGTTGTCAGACAAATTGCCATTTGAGATACTGATGCACAACCATCTCTCTCTCTCTCTCTCTCTCTATATATATATATATATATATATAGATATATATATATATAGATATAGATATATATATATACATATTTAATTATAGAATAACTGATCATATTATATCTACAAGGAACCTCAGAACAGTGAATTCAACATATTGGTAAAACAAATGAACACAGTAATTAGGAGCATTAACAGAAATCTATGTGATATAAGAGAAATAAGCAGAATATGTTGCTGTGCAGCTAAACCAATAATAAAGTGCTACCACAAAAATGTAGAGTAACAAAGCAAACATAAGAAACAAGTAAAATGCTACCATGGAAGTATCAACTAGAGAAAACCACAAAGCAATTAAGATAAGAAGTACCACTGTTAAAAGAATATGGAAATGGGAAGAGGTAATCAAAAATAATTAACAAGATAGATGCTGTAAAAGCAACACACAGTATCCAAACAGACCAAGATTTATCATATATATGTTGTCAATAATAAACTAAATTTATCAACACAGGGAGAAAAAAAGACAGTAATGAGATAAATATAAAGAAAAAATACAAAAACACTAAAGTCCAATAACTAGCATTCCAACAATAAACAAACTGTATAGTGAAATTGATGAAGACGGTGGTTATACTCATTTAGGGAAAACAATCAGTTATGACAGTAGAACAAAAGTATAACAACAAAAATTCATATAGAACAAAGGATCGTTAGTTGCTAAAGAAAAAAAAATTAACAGCATTCTATATTCATGGATAAAGGAATGCTTATAGCTGTATAAGGTATGCCCTACATTGATCAATTACATTACAGTAACCATGAAACAGTGGCAAACTACTTTGCAGCTGAGCCATGATAAAGAGCAAATTATTATCCCATGGATAAAAATTCAAAGGAGGATATTCCAGGGTGATTCTTTGCCACCACTGCTGTTTTGTCTTCCCTTATCCCATTAAGCTGTCTACTTAACAGAATAGGCTATGGTTGCAATCTTACTCCCAAAAAAACAACTTTGTTTAAAGACTTCTTTTCTGCTTCTTGTGGATGACTTAAAACTGTATAGTTCATCAGGTGGGGAGTTGAAAGCACGACTGTATATGGTTAAACCTTTCTCAGGTGATATAAGAATGACATTTTGCCTTGATAAATGTGCAAAAGCAACATTTAAAACAGGAAAGCAGCAGCACCAAGAAAATATCAACTTGGAACAGGAATGGGATATAAAGGATAGCAGACTATCTACATTCTGTATTACAAAATCCATTGAAATGGTGGGAGAAACAGGCCAATGTGGGTTCTGTAAAAAAGACATGAAAACAGTTGCACACCTTGTTGCTGGGTGTAATACACTTATCGCAAAGGGCCTGTATACTGAAAGGCATAATAATGTGGCAAAACTGTTGAAATGAAGATTGTGAACACGCTACAGTATAGAAGTAGCTGAGCGGTATTGCAAACATGAACCATAAAGCATTATAGAAAATGGTGAAGGATACATCATGTGGGATCACCCATTAAAAACAGCTCAAAAATAGATGCAAGAAAAACAGATATAGTACTCTATGAAACAAAGGCAAAATATTACATGTCTCACATACAGAGAAATACAATGTCATAAAATATCAGGATCTGCAGGCAGAAACAGGAGCAATGTGGAAGAAAGATACTCACTTCTCAGTAGTAGTAGTAGTAGGAGCAATGGGTCTTATAAAAAAAAAATTACAGTCGTACTTGGATATGTTACCGATACATATAACTCCATATTAGTTATAGAAGGAGCAATTCTGGGCACATTGTCGGTGCTGAGAAGAGCACTCTTGGCCAACATCAGAGATTGAAACAATACTAGTTTCATGAACTCTAACTGTACCCTGACTTATGAATGGAGTCCATTCCTGTCATGGTATTAAAAATCCAAAAAACTTGGAGAAATTAAAGCAATGGGTTATATTTGGTGACCAGTTCATACACACAATGTCCCATACATAATGTTGCACACTGAGTATTCCTTCAAGTCCATTAAAAATAAACAAATGGTACACTTTTACAGGCATCCTGATTTTCAGTACTGCCATGAATAGTCTATACCACTGCAATACCTTCCTCTTCAGTAGAAATGTTCCATTCTAAATCTCAACTTTGCAACATCTAAATCCATCATATTTTGTTTTGCAACAAAAAAAAAAAAAAAAAAAACAAACAAAGCACTTGAAGGGAAACTGAAGAAACATACTTCAAGGGTATACCATAACCACAATTTATTTTCTGCTTTTGTCCATAAGGGACTTCATCAGAATTAATCAACCATGAACGCTACAGCTATATAAAACCAAAACCATCCAATAAAAACAAACACTAATTAAACAATTAAACTTATTAAATGCTCTAAATAACTTAAAGTCACACACTCATTAAAATGTAAAAATGCATAACCATGCTGAAATGTTTAAAAACCTAGTCACATTTTAATAGTTTCAATCTTTTGTCTTTTAAAATACATTTAATATTGATAACATCATTCAGACCAAGTGACTTATCTGCCTTAAGCTTAAGCTGCCACAACATTTTCTTTTGTTCCAATTTATTTTTATAATCTGCCCCTCTCATGTCTAAAGGAACTAATTCTATAATAATAAAAATACATTTCTTAAAAGTGGGACATATCTGGGAATGTTTATACAGAACATTTGTTTTTTCTGGATTTTATCACATAAATATGTTATTTGATTCTCTCCTCTAAACTCCTGGTAGTCATGCCTATATAACAGGCATTGCAGCTTGAACATAAACTAACATACACTACTCCCTTAGATTTACAGGTGAAAACCCCCAGAATCAGAATGGTGGAATTAAAGTGTTCACCGCATTTGTACATACCTTTACCTTTATTTGCATTGTAAGGGCATACAAACATTTAAGTAGTGTCTGTCTCTAACAATGTCTTTAAATTAAAATTGTTTTATAAATAAACTTGGGACTAGGGCCAATACAAGAAATTAACTCAGAATTTCCTTCTGGAATCTTCCAGTTATCTACAATAATACAGCTGGTGCTCTCACTATCAACAGTCATATCCAAACAACACATAATACTTGCTTTATCATTATTATTTCCAGTTTTAACCAAAGGTTTTTAGTAAAATGGGGGGATATATGGTCTCCCTTTTAATTCTAACTTCCTCTGCTTTAGCCATCAAGAAACAAGGATCAAAACCCCTGTTTAAGAATAAAGAAGTAATAAATTCTAATTCTTTTTCAAAATCATCATTATCTGTAGTTAATCTAGAAGCCCTGATGAATTGTCCCCTAAGAATATTGTTTTTCATAAAATGCTTGCTCCTGAAATGTAAATAATTATTACTAAAAATATTTTTTCCTATGTATCTTACTTTCCGCTGCACCTTTGTCATCATTCCATTTTAATTGTATATTTAGAAAATTCACCCAACCCGCATTGCCCTGGTGTAAACTTTAAAAAACTAGAACACATATTTAAAACATTAACAAAAGAAATGCATCATGCTCAGTTCTTTTCAAAATCAGAAACAAATCATCCGCAAAACAATTCATAAGCATGGGCAGCTGCGAAACCCATGGCAACCCCTCTAATCTGTTTATAAATATTATTATTAAGCATAAGATAGTTGTTGTCTAATAAAATCGCAATAAGAAATCAACAAAAACTTCTTTCTTGTTTGCTCAAACTGGAAAAGACATTTAAATAGTTTCTAACATAATCAATCTCCAAGTCATGAGGAATACATGTAAAAAGTGAGCAAACATCCACAATAAGAAAACCCTTTTTTCCTTAGAAATTGTATAATAAAAAAAAAAAAAACTAAGTTTATCCAGGAAATCCCAAGAATTTTGGCTACATGAAGGTAATCTCTGAATGATAGGGTTAAATACAGAATCAATAACTAGAGAGATTCCTTCAGTAACATAGCCTGGGGCAGAAACAATAGTCTGAAAAGGCGAGTTGTTAACATCTTCATGTATTTTGGGTATCCGGAGCAGGATACCCAACAATGAGTTTTCAATAAACAAGAAATGGTATACATCAACATCTAAAGGAACATCCATAAGACTTTCATAAAGAAAACTATGTATGTTTTTATAACAAGCATGAATATCCTTTATAGAAACTTTGGAATATTCTTCTGTATTGTTTAACATTTTCTCCATTTACTCAAGATACTTAGCTTTATTTATTGTAACAAGGCCCCCACCTTTATCGGCCTTCATAAATCTAATATCATGCAGAGATTGTAGCTCCTTCAGAGCTACCATCTCATCTTTATTAAGATTGAAAAAGCTAGCCCTGGTCTTCTTGTTTAAAACATTCCTAATATCCTTCTTGCATAACTGTTAAAACACATTGTGTCTTAATGAGAGTAGGATTGAATGCAGAAAGTTTAATAAAAGATTTAAAAAAAAAAATGACATCCTTCAAAATGAAACTGAGATTTAGCTTGTGGGTGTATTCCTTTAGATTTAACAAAGTCCTACTGACTTCTGCCTTCTAGTAGGGACAAAGTTCATACCCCGCTCTAATACTTTTAGTTGCATAGACAAGAAAGTTTTATTCGACAAATTGAAAATCCTGATACAGTACCTTAGTCCGTCAGTGAATTTGCTTTCTTTCTCCTCCTTGTAACAACAGCGGTAGTTCCACACTGTGATTCACTTTCCTTCCAGCATACAAATGCAGACTCATGAGGCCAGGTAATCCAAAGGGTCAGTATCACTAATAAATGTTGGTGATCCCCTCACTCTCGCCTTAGTTCACAGCTTGCAACAAATACCTATGACTAGGCAATGCAACAGCTGTGTCCACATCAACACTTTTCAGTACCTCCTCTACCACCTTGATATCTGTTGTTGAGTACTTTCTCCCTTATTTCTGGCACCTTCACCTGCTTAATAACTTCAGCTGTAGTAGGACAATGCTGATACAATGTTGATATAAAAAACAAAATAACAGATTTTATTCCCAGTGTGTTGTCACCTATAAGCGTTACATTGATGATTTAATTTTCATATGCAGGGCTGACATGGGGGAGTTTGATGGGTTTATGAAAGAGATGAACATAAATGCATGTGGTTTAAAATTCACTTATAGTACACATAGGGAGGTGATGCAGTTTCTTGACATTTGTTTTTTTTGTTGGAAGAAATAATCAAGTGCATTTTAGGCCTTTTTTTAAAAGAAACAGCCATGAATAATTTTCTTGGTGCCAGCAGTATGCATCCCCCTCATCTTTTAAGTTCCATGCCTTATGGGGAGTACAAACGTATTTTTAATAATATGTTTGATAAGTTGCAGCTAAACATTGAGTTTGATAGAGTTAAGAATAAGGTACTAAGTAGAGGTTATTCTCCAGATCTGCTAAAAGATGCTGTGATGAAGATAAGAGGAGGTTCTACAGTGGGAAATGTGTGGGAACAGACACAAGACTATAGTGACGAAGTATAGTTAAATAGGAGAATGGAAAGAGATAATGAAGGAAAGATCTTTTTTGTTAACAAATTTGCCCCTTTTTTTGAAAATGTTGAGGAACTTGGTTAGCAGTGTCTCAGGCCCATTATTGGACAGGATGATACTTTGAATAAAATATTTCCCAGAAGGGTGACATTTTCATATAGTAGATTTTTCAATTTGAAGGAAATATTAAATTTAAGGAAATTTTATGTGAAAGGAACCCATTTAGGTGCATTCCCTTGTGGGAGATGCAAGGTATGTGCCAGGATTAAAAATCTGAATGGTAGTAGGATTAATGGCAGAAATTATATAGTGGTTGATCGTTTTGATTGTTGTTTGTGTGGTGTGGTGTACATCATAGCTTGTGGATGCACACCCACTAAATGTTATGTGGGGCAAACAAAAAGAGCGGTTAAGAAGAGAATATTGGAACAACTAGGGGATGTCAGGAATGTTAACTTAGACAGTCCAGTGGCCCAACATTTTCATGTTGCACATGCAGGTTCTGGCAGCAGTTTTTTCTTTAGTGTTTTGGCTAAACCTTATCATAATCAGGGAAGCTATTTTGTACAGAAATTACTGCAAATGCAAACCAAGTTTATGATTAATTTCGAGACCTTACAACCAAATGGATTAAATTTGGAAATGAATATTAATTTCTGATTCATCATATGTTGTTAGTTACATTTGAATTTAATCTGAATCTGAATGGTAGTAGGATTAATGGCAGAAATTATATAGTGGTTGATCGTTTTGATTGTTGTTTGTGTGGTGTGGTGTACATCATAGCTTGTGGATGCACACCCACTAAATGTTATGTGGGGCAAACAAAAAGAGCAGTTAAGAAGAGAATATTGGAACAACTAGGGGATGTCAGGAATGTTAACTTAGACAGTCCAGTGGCCCAACATTTTCATGTTGCACATGCAGGTTCTGGCAGCAGTTTTTTCTTTAGTGTTTTGGCTAAACCTTATCATAATCAAGGAAGCTATTTTGTACAGAAATTACTGCAAATGCAAACCAAGTTTATGATTTATTTCAAGACCTTACAACCAAATGGATTAAATTTGGAAATTACTATTAATTTCTGATTCATCATATGTTGTTGGTTAAATTTGAATCTAACATATTTTATAACGTTTTGTGTATGTATATGCATTTGTGATAAAGGGTTGTGTATACTAATTTTCTTGGAGGGATTGATGTGGGATATTAAAATATTATAGTCTGAGGCACTTTAATTGTGAACACTTTAATAAGCTGATTAACAGGTGTTAATTTGTTCATATATAAGAAGGCTCCTTACATGGTGTTGATTTATTCCCTTGAAGGCATTAGCCAAGGTACCAGGAAGCACCACTAAACATTCTGTTTGCAGTTCACACTGTTTTGGTTCTGTGTTTTTTTGGGGGATTTTTATATTAATGTTTTGTTATATTGCACAATGTTGATATAACCTGTGCCTCACCAGTGGAGGTATGAATGGTAACAGCCTTTCTACAACATTTTAAGATCATTTCAAATGACATGAACAATACCTATTTCCATTCTTTCCTTTCCTGAGTACATATAAAAACTCAGGAATATGACAGTCTTTCTAGTCGTTCACTGGAAAATAACAATGCCATATATAGCAATCTCGTCCAGCCACATTGGTACTGCTATTACACTCTGATTCTTCAGCCATGTTTGTAGTTCACTTCCATCACACATAGCAACCCTTCTGCAGCCACAACCCACTAAGACATCAATGCACAAACGCTATTACTTTTAATGTGGGAGGGGGCAACTGCCTCCAGCATCACCCTCCCAACACTGTTACTTTGCCACCACACCCACTTATTTAGATGTACTATTTCTATAGTTGCTTATCCTCAAAAGACATATAATAAACCATATAACTACATATACTACAATCAAGACTTTCCATACTATAAATATTAATATCTACAATTGATGGCTAGAGCAGCTGACAAATGCTGCAGTTGCCCTCACTCTAACTTGTGAATTACAGTATATATACTATAAACAGATGTACTTTGAACCATCAAAGTACACAAATGTTGGGCGACTAACTACTGATCTCAAAACATTGAAAGCCAAAACAACAAAAAAAAAAACACATATTTTTTTTGCAAGTGAACAAGCCCCTGCACCCCCACATTCCCTGCTAATGATATATTCCATCTCTGAGATCACTCTACAGCAGGAAAAGGGCAAATTCCCTGAACCCACCTGTTCGCAATATCATATGGACTTAACACCAGCAGAGTTTTTTTGAAGTGAAGAAAAATTATAAAAGGAAGTGATGTATTTTAACGGATTGTCTGATGGTTTAAAATTATTTAAATGAAAGCGCTTACATATACATTTACATATACATTTGGTTATTTTTGTTTTAAAGTTTGTGTGTTCGAAGTACTTTTCGTTGTAATAAATTTTCCACTTCATTCCGGTTGGTGGCTTTTCGCTTTTATTGTTTTATCATATGGACTTAACACCGGCAGAAGTGATCAAATGAGCTTTGATCACTTCTGCAGGCGTAAAAAATGTTTGACATTATGAACATTCAATTATATATATGATTTCCCTGTAAATGTACATGACCTTACAACTATATCCACAATAGCCTGAACTTTCATTTGCTTTTTCCCATACAATATAACACAACTTCCTTCTGTCTGTTGTACAAGAACTCCATCTCATTTCAAATGTTGCCTGAGTGGTAACACCACAGTTATATTGCATTATTCTTAATTTCCATGTGCTGTTAACTACCACCAATTATTTTTGCATTATATTTCTGTTCTTGTTTTTAATGCAACCTGAGCTGAGCCTGCAGTTGGGCATGCATTGATCAGTGCTCTACTTTGGTAAACAAAAATAAACACATACATACATACATACAAAAATAAATAAATATAGCCAAACAAATAAACACTGCACAAATCAGTCAACTAAACATAGTACTTATCTTACACACACACACACACACACACACACACACACACACACACACACACACACACACAGATGTATATGTGTGTATATATATATATATATATATATATATATATATATATAAATATCTATCTTTATATATATATATATATATATATATATATATATATATATATATATATATATGTGGATCTATGTTGCTACATCAAAAGTACGTTAAATCAAAATGTACTACAAGGAACTAACGTTCGCGAAAATGCACTTTCATGAAAAAAATAAAAAACAAAATGACAAAAAAAAACTAAAAAAAATAAATATATATAAAAATAAAACACTACTCATGTTTATGAGGGGGGCAAGCCCCCCTGCACCCCCATGTGGGGGCAGGCTGTACCTCCCACAGCCCACTACTTTAATATTCTCACTCTGAGATCGTACTACAGTGGGGAAAAGGGAATATTCCCTTATCCCCGCTGTACTGCGATCTAAGCAACAGTTTGCTTAGTTGTATAATCAACAGTACATGTTGACATATAACTAAATCTACACGCAAACTGTGTTTTATTTATTTTTCTTTTCTTTTGTGAAAGTGCATTTTCGCTAAAATGCACTTTTCATGAAAGTGAGTTTGTAGTAGTACGTTTCAATTTAACATACTTTCAATGTACAGACTAGGACCTATATATATATATATATATATATATATATATATATATATATATATATATATATATATATATATATATACTTATGTGTGTATGTGTATGCCGCGGTGGTATGGTGGTAGCGTTGTTACCTCAAAGCAAGAGGTTCGCCCGTTTGATTCTCGGCTGGGCTTGGGAGTGCCTTCTGTGTGGAGTCTGCATGTCCTCCCCGTGGTTGGGTAGTGTTCGAAAGACATGCATGCGTAAATGGGCGTGCCTTCGTTGAAGGTTGGGCGTCGAGCTGGCACCTCGGCGTTTCGTAAAAATCTACTGCCAATCATTAGCAGACCGGAGTTCCGCTGTGGCAACCCCTTACCGGGAAAAAGCTGAAAGACAAACAACTTATGTGTGTATGTATGATAATTCCTGGCTTTGCATGACTGGTGTGCATTTGCAGAATTAACATGATTTGTGTGAAATGACCCAGAAAATCTGCTTTTCTCATATGTATTTTTGGAACTGCTGGTAATGAGTGATCCCATGTGATGTACACTTTACCATTCTCTATAATTCTTTATGGTTCATGTTTCCAATACTTCTGTCTGTCTTTCAGGATTAGTGGACATTTGTGTGAAGAAAACGGACTATTTAACTGGATATCTGAGATATTCACAAAGTATCTATAATTGTTGTGGCTGCTTGTACAGGAACATGACTAGCTTCTTAATATTTTTGCTCATTATTCTGGTCTTTCAGGACTAATGTGAAATGTGACATACTTTTAGTGTGTGGCAACTGTATGAACTTTATTACATGGCCATCCTCTTCTATCACAATCATGAAAGTGATTTTAACTGTCTGGTATGGTTGGGGCAGGGCCATCTGGATAAATGTAACTGTCCCTCTTGTGATTTGCTCATTTTAAGTCCTCTTTCAAAACAATGAGGTATTAAATGTATTGTAGAACATCCAGACCTTCAGAACTTCTGAGTGGTGTGGCGGTCCCCATACTCCAAGGTAGCATAACTGGATTTTGATACAAGCTTAGTAGTGACCTTTGTCCTGGGGCCCACCTAGTATAAACCACCCCTCACCAGAGGTGTGCACAGGAGGTCATTGTAGTATGTGTGGGGAGAGGTGCTGGAGATGATGACCTAATTTCTTTAATTTTCTTCCCAAACCTCAGAGCTGAGCACACATTGGTTGGGCTGGGGACATTGTGCTCATTATTTATTTAAGTTTCCTCACAAACTTCAGAAGTATGTACAAAGAGTCAGTATAACTTGTATAGGAATATTGTGCTGTCTAAAAGTAACAAGTTGCAAACATTACTGTGAGCATTTTTTTCACTTTCCTCACAATCAAACATCAGATGTGTATACAAGTAACTATTAGGAGGCACACTGTTTGCATATGTATCACAGCAACAGGTTGAAATATGTTCTGTTCTGTTTCTTTTTCAGTTTTGTCTGACAAAGAGGTACACAGATGGTGGCTGTCATTTAGGGTAGGAGTGAGGAGGTATGTTTTGTCTGGCAGCAGCAAAGTGAAATATATATATCTAACTGTTGCATTTTTTGCCTTTGCTTTTATCCAGGACTGACAGTAGAAGGGGATACAAAAATAGTGACTATTTTTGTATGTGTGTGTGTGTGACATAGTCATGTACTATTCACATATAAGATTTCTGCTTGGGCACATTTGTATTCTCAGTTTATTGTGAACTGCTATTGTCAGATTTTCATATTAAGTTGTAGATACAACTTATTTATTCCTTGAAATACAAATAAAATCCAAAACGTACCTCAGACCATATAGAACACTCATAGCTTCTGGTGGCCTAGTGGTCTCCAAAGTCACAGCTGAATACATTTATTTCCTCCAAGTGTAATCTTAGTTAGTTAAGGATTGTTGAAAGTATACCAGAAAAAGCAAAGTTGAAGTATAACATTGAATTTCTTTACTTAATCAAGATTATTGTTCCAGACATTATTGGATGAAAAAGGTTGTTTTAAAAAATGTTGAAATCCAACAGAGTGCAGCTAGAATCCTCACGATCTCTGAGGGTAGCAGACCACAGACCCGCAGCTTAATTCACTTACTTCCTTTACAGTTATTACACCAAAGTCCCGTTCAGTTAGGATGAGTTGCAATGATGTAGAAAAAAGCAAAACTAAAGAATAAGAAATAATTCCTTTCCTTAATAAGGATTTTTTAAGGCCATCATTGGAACAAATAGGCTGTTTAAAAAAAAGCTCTGAAATGCACCTTAGAGCTTTTAGGAACCCCATAGCTTGTGAGGACTGTGTGCTCCCCTGATCCCTGGGTTAAAACAGTTATTTCCTTCACAATTATCAGAGTACAGTCTTTCCTAGTAAAGATGTGTTAAATGAATGAATGAATGAATGAACAGATGAAGGAAAAAGTGAAAGAGTAAGGCAATCTGTGAGCAAAGATAGAAAAAAGTAATCTAGGTAATGTGGGTATTCTAGGATGGAATGGATCATGGGAGCACTGGATAATGTGGGGAGTGCTGTTATATGAACTGCAGTTATCAGTGGTAGTAGTACATGAGGAATTTCTCTCTGCTTCATCCTTCTCAGCAGTCTGCATTGTGCCACATGACACCAAGGCTGTACAAAGAATACATCAGTATCCTAAACTCCTTGCTGATACTCTGTTCTACAAGCTGAGTAACACAAATAAATGCTCATCAATCCATAGAGATCTGAAAATAAATAGTTGTACAAGAACACTAAGGAAAACTTCATTTGCTAAAAATTCATTAGTGGTTCTAAAGCTTTTATCATTTTTTTATCCATGGCTTTTTCTACTGTAGATGCACACATACTTTGCTGGACAGGGAGGATGTATCAAAAATGGAAGGCTGATCCAATTTTTTCAGATATACTGGGTGGACTCCTTGCTATTCATGAAATCCTGCTCAGAGAACAATGAGGATTTAGAGGTGTGGGAAAACCAAAATCTCCCTGCAAAAAGGCTGTTTTTGTTATCCTTTGTTACAGTGATATTAACTATTATTTTTATTTATTTTTTGATGGCAGTAACTTCACTGAAAGTTGCTTTGCTGTTTATATATCAAACTGACTAACACAAAAAGTGTAATGGGGGAGAGGGAGAAGCAGACAGACAGACAGATGGATACACAGACAGTTACAGATACACACCTTAATTAGGATTCAATACATTTTGACAGATTTTTGGTTATATTGAAACAAGGATCATGTAAACCCCTTAATTCATTTAATAATGTTTCATAAGGCATACCACTATGTCAGTGACTCTTTTGATGGTTGGCTTACCATTGCCTAGCTCTTATCAATAGGGGTATGCATAGTTCATAATGCCAAACAATGCTGTGACATTGTCTTCTGATACCATTATGTCATAACTGCAGTGCACTGCCATTGCCAAATGTATGCAAGTAATGAATGGCTTCTGTCACACTGCATTGTATTCATGCCACTGTCCTAGATGTAATACTTATACCCGTCACCTATACATCTCACTGAATATCACTTGTGCCTACGCTGCCACATTGTAATGCATAGTGTTACATGATTACTGCAAAAGCAGTGCCACTTAAAAGTTTCTTACTCACTACAAACAGAAGCTGCTCATACTCTTTGGAGTGGTTCAGTCATTCTGAAAAGGTGGGTGTCTAAAGAAATACTGGTAAAGGAATAGATGCTGCTACTTTTATTTGTTCCACCACATGGTATAACATGAACTGTAAATAATATCATTAGTACAGTTGAGATAATGTAGTTTATTCTGATATTTCAGTGCTACAGTTTTAATGGCTTCTAACTGAGTGTGAGCTGGAGACACTCTGTAGAACAAACTGTTGCATTCCATTCTCCAAAATTTTCCTTCCTTTTTGTGGTAGTTGCCACTGCACGTGAGTGCGTGAATGCATGTGTGTGTGTGTGTGTGTGTGTGTGTGTGTGTGTGTGTGTGTGTGTGTGTGTGTGTGTTTGTCACTGACAGATTGTACTTCCATTTCCTAACCCACAGAAAGGCACTTTTATCTTTAGAGTCCCTTTTATATAGTGCACTTAGGTGCATATATTCATCTTATATATTTTTATAGTTTTATTACAGATTGATAGAGTTTTTGTTATCTATCTGGTATGACACAAGTATGGCATCATAAGTGTTGTTAGATCTAACCTTGTTTCTCGTAGATGTACAGATGTTCGTAAATAAAGTAGATCTGTTTAAAAGGACATACACTGGATATATTCAGAAACATAAGAAAAAACACAGCAGCCACAAGCTTGTGCCACACCTCAGGTCCACAAGAGATAAAAATGTATAACACACCAAACAAACAAACAGATCAAGGAACAGCCAAGTAATCCAGTATAAAAATTTATTTAATTCAGAAATCAGGATGTGAGCACATTCAATTCAGAAAACAAGACATGAGCACTTTCAATTCAGAAATTATGACACGAGCGCTTTAATTCAGAAATCAAGACATATTCAGTTGTTTAGTCTATGCATTTTAGTTGTGTGTCTTTTTAACAATTAGTGTAGTAGAATCATGTGGCAGTTTGAATTTGGTATTTAATGGAACTTTTCACTGTTTTAATTTACATCTGATGAAGCAGTTAATCTGCGAAAGCGTTCATGTCTTGATTTCTGAATTAAATACGTTTTTATACTGGATTACTCATGTGTTCATTGGTCTGTTTGTTTGTTTGGTGTGTATTCAGAAACAGTGCATATTATTACAAGAAATAGCAGAAAATGCAGTGAAGTGCATTGCTGGGTAGTTCAGAGACACATGTAGCATGATCTCTTAATAAGAAAAATTACAAGTTATTTAAGGTGTGCAAATAACTCCATAATGGCATGAAGATGAGTACCATCATGCTAATGAGACTTACTACATAGGCATGTAGTGAAATTAAATATAGCAGCGTGATCCACAGACATATAAATCCAGCTATAAGAGACAAGGTTTTCATCTGTTCTGAAAACCTAGATTTCTTGGAGTGTACTAGCTTCCCTTATACTAATAAGCTAGGAGTAGAAGCAGGCTCAGCTAACATCAAGAATTAGTCACTGTTCTCAGAAACAGTGCCTGTGATGTTGCACATTATTCCCTCTCAGCATCACAGATGGGTCCTCTAGCAGTTAACATACCATCACCTCCATGATTACAACATCTGATGACAGCTACATTATGGACAGGGACATCAGACCGCAGTTAGTAGGACTGTATCATCCACACATGAGATTAAGGGGCATGTGTGAGTGTCACCAAATAAATATAAGTACTCTGAAAGGTTAAAATATTCTCTAAAAAAGCAGCCACAATGAAAAGTTTAAATATATTTAATAATAAATAATAAAATAACATGAAAATACTAAATATCTATTTACAATAAACACCAGAGTTCCAATCACAGGAAATATTAAAAATAACACAGATGGATAGATGCACACAGATACAGAAAAACAGTACTTAACTAATCTCACTATATTTTTCTGACAGATCTAAAGAATTACTATACTCTGATTACTTACTAAAGCAAGGAAAGATGAAGTGAGTGGGTGATCCTTCTTTATCGGGTTTCAAAAACAGACTGCTCTGAGACTTCTGTCTCATCAAGTATTAAAACATCATTTCAGTGCAGATTACAGAATGACATCACATACCTTTAAGTTTGTTATGTATGAAGGACTTCTAGTTACATTTATTCTTTGATTTATATTTAAATCTAAATCAAAAGTAATTGCATTATGGTCTGACAATGGGCATGTGACTACTTTGACTTTATCCAACTTTGTAGTTAGATTTCTTGATATGTACATTCTATCTATTCTTGAATGTGTATCATGTCGATGAGAGTAATATGTAAATAATAATGTATTAAGAGCAGCATATTCATTAATATCTACAATATTAAAAGTTTCAGTAAAATCTAATAGCACCTTAGAAATTGCTGTTTTCTTTTATGTATTTTTAGCATCAGTGTCCTCCTCATCATTCATTATACCATTAATGTCTCCTGCTAGGATTATTTTCCCTTTAAAATGGTGTACAATGTCTTCTAAATGTTGCTTGGCTACTTTGACACCTAATCCAGGTATCCAATGAATGTTTACTAGAGTATATATCCTCCCATTTATGGATATTATTACTTATATGGATATTATTATCTTCTGTTAGTTTGGTTTTGATATTTTTCTAAAGAAAAACTTTAACATGTTTTGAAGTTCTATTATTTCCTTTTCGGTATTAACTTTATTAAAGTATAATTTAAATGTTTCTAGTATCCCTTCTAAGTCTAACATCTTTCTGGTATCTGGAATGAATATTTCCTTTATTTAATTAGCTTTTATTATTTTTTTAGTTCTATTTGCTATTCTTTTCTGATTTCTGGAGTTCATCAGATAAGAACATAGCTTGAGCTTCTCTAAATTTATCATTGTCTTATGAAGTAGTGTGCATGTTTCTAAATATTTTATTCATGTCATCTAATTCACTTATTAAATTTGTATTACCCTTTTAAATGCCTAGCTTTAGTGTATCAATTCTTGCTTGGAATTCCAGTAAGTCTTTGTCCCATTGCTTTTTCTTTACTATATAAATATGAATTTAAAGATTCCTAAATATATATCTCTGATATGTCTTCAGTAAGATTTATGTCTAAAATTGTTGCATCTCTTTAACATAAAATTCCTTAAAATCCTTTAAGTTTGTTATGTATGAAGGACTTCTAGTTACATTTATTCTTTGATTTGTATTTAAATCTAAATCAAAAGTAATTGCATTATGGTCTGACAATGGGCATGTGACTACTTTGACTTTATCCAGCTTTGTAGTTAAATTTCTTGATATGTACATTCTATCTATTCTTGAATGTGTATCATGTCAATGAGAGTAATATGTAAAGAATAATGTATTAAGAGCAGCATATTCATTAATAACTACAATATTAAAAGTTTCAGTAAAATCTGATAGCACCTTAGAAATTGCTATTTTCTTTCATGTATTTCTAGCATCAGTGTCCTCCTCATCATTCATTATACAATTAATGTCTTTTGCTAGGATTGTTTTCCCTTTAACGTGGTGTACAATGTCTTCTAAATGTTGCTTGGCTACCTTGACACCTAATCCATATATCCAATGAATGTTTACTAGAGTATATATCCTCCCATTTATGGATATTATTACTAAACAGAACATCCCTGTTTTGTCGTAATATGCATTTAAAATTTTTGGCATTAAGATTGGGGTTTTCCATAAGACTGCTATGCATTTCTTCTTTTGTTTATAGTATTCACTTACTAAAACTGTATAGTTATTTGTGTTAATTTTCTTTATGTCCTCTTGTATAAGGTGTGTTTTTTGCAAAAAAATAATCTGTGCATTAAACATCTTCAAATATTTTAAGACACTTCCCCTTTTACAGTTGTTATTCAGACCACTTACATTAATGCAGATATATTTCATAGTTAAATTATTATCACTCAAACTGCTAGTTATGTGTATACACTTTAACTAATAAGCACACAGATTTAACTAAAGAGATTAACTTATTTTCATTTGATGTAACAAAGTAGCTACAACTTGTAGACACCCAATAAAATTAATTAAACAATAAAACCTTAAAATTGAGGCAAAAAACAAACTAGCCCTCCTAAGGGGAAACAAACCCCAGCTTTAAATAGACTAGCAATTTAAGCATACTCTTTAACATCCCCTCCAAGAATCATTTCTCAAGCCAATTATCTAAACATTTTGTCTAACTGAAAGAAGCTTGCTATGTCTTGTATTCTATTCATATGACATTTAAAAAAATTTAAATCCAAGAAAAAACATTTAACATTACCATATTACTATATTAAGCATATTAATTTGATATTAAAATAATACAAGTTACAATTACATTTTTGTTTTCTTATAATATACAACAGTTGTCCATTAAACTCCTTTTGATAAGAATAGATTAATATTTGCCATTCAGATTAATCTAACTAATCAGCAAAACAGTTCAGATTTATAAAATTGCATAACAAGGTTCCATCACTCTAATTAAACCCAATGAAGCAGCTGTTATTATATTGTACAGTAGCACAGTCTGCTTCACATCAATCTCCTTATTATCTATGATCTAATTACAACAATTTCCTGTCGGTTTGCATTAAATTCAATATACTGTGTCTCTTTTATAAGTTCACTAAATTACTTGTTAATAAATCTGTCATTGCTTTTTCTATTCTTCAAATTGTACAGTTTTGCATGTTATTAGGTAAATATCCCTTTAGGAAGCTTAGAAATTGAAACAGTTTTTGTAACCTTTTACCCGAGTGCTTACATCATGTCTGAGCCTTTTACTTTCATTTTCAAGCATTTGTACTGTTGTAAAGGGATCTCCAGCTTCTAAACATGCTAATAATGGGGAAAAAACATTGTGGGAACAAGAAAACAAACTTTTCAACTCATGACCTGGCTGGAAGCTGAGAAATAAATAAGTAAGCAGTTTGACTACTTCCAAATATGCCCCATGCTTGAGGAGTGCTTAAGAGCTTTCCCTTCTTCTAAATGGCTGTTTGTAAAGCCCAAACATGTGTCTGTAGTTAGAATCAAGTTTACATTTACTTGAGACAAGTTTTACTTTAAAGAAAGAAAAAAACATTTCTCTTCTTTTTTAAGCATGTACTAATCATTAAATCAGTTAAGCCATGAAACATTTGTAGACGAACATTTAAAAAAACAGGCACATATCTTCTGTCTTTTAAAGTTTAGACCTTATTAAGAAATCTATATTTAAACTGTATGTTCAAATAAATATTTTAAATGTCCATTTAAGTGCTCTTTTAAGCTATAAATAACTCTCTATGTCTACACCACACAGAAAACCATGCAGTATGATGTGTTACTTAAAAGTTTCCATTTTCTTTATGCTTGTTTTCTCCACTTTCTTTTTTAAAAGTAACTTATCTGAGATTATGATGCGAAAACACTCTAAAAAAGGTATAAGCATTTAAAGCATTACTTAGTTTAATGTATTATGCTATTGTTATTTACTATGCTTTGAGAGATAGAAGTTTTATCTAGATTTGTTCAAGCATTACCAAGCTGTTATGGTAGTAACCTAGAAAATTAATAAACAAGAATAAAATGTTTTTACCTTTTTTCCTTTTGGGATTATAGTATTTTATTTAAAAGGCATTATTTGTGTTGTACATTTTAGGGAACTTTGTAGATTTCTCATCTAAGTAAAGTGTGGTTCCCTTTAGATAATTCGTGTGTGGTATAAAAGGAAAAATATGTAAAATAATTATTTAAAAGTTACTTGTCATTTAGTCTCTTCTTCTTTTTGTCTACTTTCATTCCTCTCTGCTTGGGGTTTTAGGGTAAAACCAGTCCAATCCATTTTTTCTGTTTGATTTAAAGTTTTGTTAGATGTTAGAAAAGACACAATTGCATCTAAGGGATCAAATGTCTTTGCTCCATCCAAGAAAAGGATTTTAAGTCTCACAGAAAACTATAGGTGAACCTTGAATTGACTCTTCTTCAATTATTTTATTAAAGTTAAACATTCCTTTCTTTTAGAGTTTACCTCTGATGAGTAATCATTGCCAAATCTTATTATATTATCTTGCTATTGAGTTTGACCATGCAGATTTTAGCACCTGTTCATTGTCCTAAGAAGATCTACATTTTGCTATTATTGATCTCGGACGTTTATTCACTTTGCTGGAGGATGAAGGAACTGCCAGTAACCTATGGGCTCTTTCAATTCCATATGAAAAAGACTTGAGTAAATTCAAAACCTTTGGAAGCCAGGATGTATGAACATTTACCATATTGTCTCCTTCAGTCTTTTCCAGTATTCCATAAATATGCAAGTTGTTTCTCCTTGACCTATTTTCTCGGTCATCTAATTTGTTTGTTAGAAAAATATTTTGTTTTGAGACTCAAGCTGATGTTATTGGTCCATGAGTCTGCCTTTCATATCATTTAATGTTTTTTTTGTGTCAGCAATCTGTGTCTTATGTTGTATTATTAATTCTTGTAATGGCTCCATTTATTTTGTGCATTTATCTTTAAAAGGGTCAAATTTTTTTGTCCATTTAGTCAAGCTTCAAAGAGAAATCCTACATGGTAGATAATAAAGTTTGCATTTCCTTCTTCATTGTCTGGTCCTGTGAATTATTCTTTTGATAACTCATTCTGTGTAGAAACTTGAGCTCTTTCTGCTTGAAGTTTAACAGAGAAATCATAGAATTTAAACAAAATAATCCAATCTAGACTTCCAAAGACTGTAGTAGAAGTCACTGGTTAAGTTTAAGAAGTTTAAGAGTCTCATTCGTTTTAAATTTTCTGTCAGAAATAAAACTTAGATAAGATAGCTGAGAAAAAGTGCTGTCAACCTGTCAGCATCCTGGCCACACCTGCTCTGGTACTTTTTGACAGCCTGTCAAATCACAAACTACTACAACAGGTTTACCTACTTCATAATGGAAACAATGCATACTAGCATTCTAGCTAAAAAGAAAAGCAGTGACAGCTGTCCAAATTACCACAGATATTCTCATAGAATATTAAAACATATCCTAAAATAGCTCTCAGTCATTAAATAATATGGTAAATAATATAACTATATAACTGCCGTGGGGGGGGGGGGGGAGAGAGATTGTAACATGGTATAATAAAAGAACATTAGTACTTGCAACACACAGTAATGTATTCAGTGGTCAGATATATGGAATAACAAAATATTGTAGCTGAAGCATACATGTGCTTTGGAATGCATGTATATCTATAGCTGTAAACCAAAAACGTCACTGGGAACTGCTGCTGTACAAATACTGTAAAATGTTTATTAAAACACAAAACAAACCAAAAAGTATCAAAGTGAGCGCTTTCGGGCTAGGCCCTTCTTCAGACCTCTGAATGCTGAGGTGCCAGCTCGATGTTCATCCTTCAATGAAGGCACACCCATTTACACATGTCGTTCAAATGCCCACCCAACCACGGGGAGGACATGCAGACTCCACACAGAAGGCACTTCCTGCACTCGAGCCGAGAATCGAACGGGAGAACCTCTTGCTGTGAGGCAACAACCATCATGAGTAAAAAAAAAAATCACCAAAGTTTTTGCCAATTTAAAGCATATCTGGTCTAGAATATTGTTCTCCCAAAACACAAACACATGCTACCACTCAGAGCTCTAGGTAATTGCCATACACAAATGTCCTCCAAGAAGCTCCAAATTAAATTTACAGACTTGTTAAAAGTTCTGATCAATGTATTCATAATTGCTGCCAAATTTCACATGTAAGCCTATTTCCTGTAACCAGTCTGGCTACCTGCCTGGACTACACCCTCTACAACCTTCTAAATAATAATTTTATTTTTTTGTTTATGACTGGCTAATAAATTCATCCTATGTATAAACTCACTACCTCCTATGAAGAAACTCCCCACATGCACCTACCCTTGTATGCCTACACTTCATGACAATAAACACACAGCACTCTGGAAACTAAGGCTAGCAGTCCAGAATTCTTTACTCAGCCATCCTCAGCCATCCTATACTGCCTTCTTTTAAAACATCTCTCCTAGGCCAATATAAATCTTCTGTCAAATTGTCCTTCATGCAGCATAGCCCAAGTCTCCACATACCACTGACTTCATTTATATTTCTCTGTGCCACTGGATGATACTAACAATAATTCAGTGCAGCAGGACAAATGCCTAAAAACATTGTCCTGAAAATATACCATGAATGAACTTAAATGTATGTACTAATGTACTTTGTTATACTAAGAGTTTATCCACATTTTCTTTAGTGATGTCTCTGTGCAACTGTAAATTAATCTGCACATATGTGTTTATTTTTTAAATTACACTTTGTATGTATCTAAAGGTCTCCTTTTCATAATAACATACCTTGTTATGCATGTTGTTCAACTGTTAAATGCCTCTTGATTGTAATTAGATATTGTAAATATTTTGAATGTTTTAGCATAGTAATTGTCAATAACTATTAAGTTACTTCTGTGACATAGGTCATGGGTGGCCTAAAAGGTGTAGCTTCACCAGCCCCCTTACCCAGTCACCAAATGAATAACAAATAAAAGAATGAATGAATGAATGCATATTTTTGTTCATACTGGTTAGTTTAATTTCATCTTGCTAAGATAATTCTTTACAGAAGCTGCAACTTCGTTTCATATGCTACCAAACAGAAATATACAGTTGTGCATAACATGAATCCATTAGCAGGGAGTCTAAATTCCTAAACTGATGGCACCAAACCCTAGGGGAATTTTGAAATGTGTTAGATGGAGTGCATAAAAAAGTCAGCAATAAAGGATACTGTACTTGGAAGGTCAGAGAAGAGCATTATCATCTGTGAACTTATATTCAGAGCACTGGCTTTGCAGACTTTGCCCCTTGGAAATAGGCCTGAAGGCTACTCATAAGCTACAGTGTTGGACCTTTGAAGTAGCAGATGTACAAACATCCCAAATATTAATACATATATGATGTTTACTCCTATTTCCAGTACTGCAAGGACAAGTATAACCTGACCCAATCACATGGAGGTTAGAGTGGGCTACTCTGAATAAAATGAAAACATGTAGTCTAGTCTTCTTCTTCTTTTGGCTTTTCCCGGTTAGGGGTCACCACAGCGGATCACCTGTCCGCTCATGATTGGCAGTGGAGTTTTACAGTGTCGAGTTGCCAGCCCGGTGCCCAACCTTCTACAGAAGGCACACATATGCACACACTCACACCTAAGGCCAATTTAGAGTGTCCAATCCACCTACAGCATGTCTTTGGGATGTGGGAGGAAACTGGAGCACCCGGAGAAAACACACGCGACCACAGGGAGGACATGCAGACTCCGCACAGAAGGCACCCCAGTTGAGGATCGAACTGGAGAACCTCTTGCTGTGAGGTGGCACCACTAACCGCTGCACCACTGTGGCCGCCCTCGATTGTAAAATGAATGCCACTGCGTATATTTTCACAATCAGAAAACCAAGTATGTACTCTCACAACAGTAGTTCCTTACCATTTCAGAAAGCTTTCTATTCATCTTCAACTCTTAAGTTTTTTTTTTTTTTTTGGAATTTCAGTATCCCCTTGTTAGCTTAATTATTTTTCTTTCTTTCTTTCATTCATTTAATCCTTCCTTCTTCATTAATACATAACTAGGCAACTCTCATTTTTTCATACATTATTATATCTTGACATGGTTTCTATTACTGATTTTAATATAGATTTATAAATAGATTTAAAACATACAAACAAAAAAGAAAATGCATGCCATTTATAGCTCTGAAACGGAAGACTGACAACTGCTGGCAGACTGTGTGTTCACAATTTGTTTTAGTTGCCAGTTCAGAATGTTTTATGCTGACAAAGATTTATTTTCTTATCCATATGTTATTTGAAAGAAAATAATGTTTAGAGCAGTTTACAAAACGAATCAGGCTGTAATTCATGTCTCTGTCTAAGAATCTGACTTTCTATTCATCTCTAAAGTAGCAATGACAATGGTAGTCTAGACAGAAGTGGATTTCAAGAGTTTTACAATGGAATCACCATTGTTGTGTTTCATATCAGGGTACCAGATGAGAAGTTTAAAGTTTTTGTTTTTTCCTGAGGGTTACCCCCCCCAACAACCTTTCCATTCATGATCAGTATTTCTGCCTCCTTCGTACCATTCTTTCCTGCCCTGAATGAAAATATACTCCCTGTACTGAATGTACAACATACTTATCTTAAGTTCATTCATAAGGTACAATATTCAGCTGGAATCCCTTTTCCCATATAAGGAATATAACATGTGACCTAGCATATGCTCATTGGGCATGTCAGCCTCTCACCATCTCAGCCTGTACCAATAAAATAACTCAGTGTTGTTTTAGACACACCTCAAAGAAAGATCAGTCATGTGTTACCATATCTGATAACCCCATGACCTTTACATGAAGCCTAGGTACAAAGCATGCTAATGCTTTGGCTGTACTTTCTACATATCAGCATTCAACTACCTGTTCTTTTTCATCCTACTTCACCAAGACCCTGACTTTTATGATGTTTATAACTAAAAGGTGAGCTCATTGCATCACTGACAAAAATGAAATAAACAAAGCTAAGCATAATTTTTAATAAACTCTGTACAAATGTCACAGGGGTCAATTGCTATCATTCAGTCAAGTCGAATTACGTCAATTCTACATTACCATGGCCATGGCTGCAGTGGTATCAAACATAACATCTACAATGGCAGTATCATGGCCCAAAATTTCATCTTTAATATGAGAACAACTGATCAGTATCTTAAAAGAAAACCAAATGCATCCATCAGTTTGTCTTGGAGTCCTCTATATTTATGCAATGTGACTTTATTTACTTAGTGTGTGGGTACATACTTCTGGTGTAGTTAAGTATAACACAGCCCTGGTGAAGCATTGCCAAGCAACTTTAAGAGTATTCCACTGGAGTATAAAATAATGAAAACACTGTGGGATTAGCTTTACAAACCGCTAAGCAATCACATTCACTCAGTAAAACATGTTATTCATGCAGCCATGATTTCCTGAATATACCTCAAATGATATTTAACCTTTTGTAAAACCAGCTGTAAAATTTCTGGGGATTTGTGTTTAGGCATTTTATATTTAATTTACCTCAGAGACTGGCTTATTCAAACAAATTTGATTGGTGAATAGTGCCTTCTGAAACAATGACTGAATTCTATCAAACCAATATAAAATAAATATTGAAAAAAAATGTGTGTTGACACAAACACTGCGTATACAGCTCACACATTCGTTCAGTAATTCCGATACCCCCACAACTGGAATTCATAAATCTGTTACATTAGATGCAAGCCAACTGTATCACATTTGTAGGAGGAATAAGGGATCATTTGGAAAATGTCAAATGCCAATTCACATGGTGCTCTTGAGAGAAATGTATGCAGAACCCACAGTGATATTTATGGCAGGTATAGTTATGAAATTCAGACATAAGTCAACTATAGGTGGTGTTTCAGCTAGAATATTCCTGGCTAGCACAGCATACAGACCTTCATCTGATTTAGCATCCACAGTGGATACACATCTTTTAGTCTGACTCACAGTAGATTTTCCTGATCAATAAACCTAAATCATACACATTCAGGTGGAGAATGCAGGAAGTCAAGCCCACCTGCAAAACAAATCTGTTTTGGCAAATGTTATAAATGTTATGTAGTTTTCAGTGGAATGGGGTTTTGCTGGTTTGCATCTGATATACTGATGAGTTAATAAATACCATATGTGTATGTGTATATATATATATATATATATATATATATATATATATATATATATATATATATATATATATATATATATATATATATATATATATATATATATATATATATATATATATATATATATATATATATACACATAGAGAGAGAGATGCATACAATAAAGAAGTAAGGTACGTTTGTCAAGAGAGAATCTAAGGTTTTTAACGTCAGTGGACTAGGATGAGAGTTGAAGAAAGAGCTAGTGACCATTTTATAGTTTTAGACTGTTGAGGCAGAAAGTAAGTTGCTCAGACAAAACAAAAAGAAAAAAATAAATGATAGTGAAGAAAGACAGAAGAAGGATATAGAAAGGAAGAAAAATGTATCATATTATTTTTTTAAATGAGTTACATGGTTGAACAGGTATCAAAGAACCCTGAACACCCATAGGAAGGTGTTTACTTCTAATATTTCTCAGACTTTTCTAAAGACTTAATGTCCATTGAACGAAACTGTGCCTTAGCATATGTTGAACATTGTCTCTATGTTTACAGTTGCCAGGATTCAGAAAGAATTCTACTCTTTTACTGAGACTGAGAGGAACAGTGATTCAGTGATACATTAATCACAGTGAGGAAAGTCCTCATTACCAGCTAATTTGGCTGCCTCTGAATAATGCAGTGATTACCACAAATGCGCAAGTGCTTTCAAGCACTACACACACACACACACATACAGTTGCTCATAAACACAACCAATACCTGTCAATTGTCTCTGAGTTTAGAGAATGTCCCTGATGTTACTTAAGTTTTCCCTGTCCCTCAGAAGGAACGGATGAGTGTAATTAGTCAATAATGCCAGGCATCTTGTTAAAAAAAACTGCATCATAATGAAAGCCTTATTGCTCTATTAACTTTTAAAGTGACTTAGCCAATTATTTTGAAAGTCTTCCTAGTGTCATCTAAAGTTCCTGCTGCTTTGTCAGGCAGTTCAGAGCATGGCTATTGAGAGGCATAGTGGTCTCCAACCATGGACAGCCCCCTTCCCTGTCATATATCCTTGATTTTACAGAACATCTCTAATTTTGCCTCTTATATCTGCCCTATCCCTCATAGCTCACAGAAAAGCACAATCAGTCAATAATGTTAGACATCAGAATTTCATTTTTTTTATTGTTCAGAAATAACATTATGATATTAAAACTGTGGTTATGTTAACTTTAACTTAGAATAATATTTAAAAAGTGCCCCTTATATTTAGTGCTATCACTCAGTATTATAGCCTGTGTTTGAAAGTGTAGGGGAAGATGAGAGGCATAGGACCCCCCCATACAAACATGAACACTCTCTCATACATTACTACTCAGACAGGCACAAACACACTCACACACATACACTCACAGTACATCAAGCTTACCAGTAGCAGCAAATTTTTTGAATCTTGAGATTTATGTGCAATAAATGGCCTGAGATCAGAAGCATAGCTAGCTCATTTGGTCAACTGGCACCTTGTGAAGTTCCCTGAACTACTGCCCCTCTCAACTCTGAGTTGAGGTGAAAAAAAAAGAATACATCTTTTCAAAGCTGAGGGCCAAAAATAAATTCTCTCCTAATCTGAAAGTTTATCAAGATACTTGCAACAAATGTATGAAGGAGCTTGCTACAGTCAATTTACCACTCACGCTGTAGTAACAAATGAAGTATTGGCATTGAGTTCTGAAGCTATGGTGTCATTCCAGCTTCAGAAATAAATTCCAATTCTGCACTCCCACACCATTGACACCTGCTGATCATGCTCCTTAACAGCCTGAGCCTTAGGCAGACATCCACTTCACACCACCCTTGCTATGGCTCTGCATGGATTCAGAAACATGCTGAGCTCAATTGTGGTATGGCTACTGCAGATAAAGCTCGTAATGCAATGTGGCCCAAGGTTAGTTATCAATTAACTAGGTAGAAATTCTCAGCCCATTCCACTGCTAATTAAAAAAAAGCCTGCCCGTGAAAACTACAGGCTCTTCTCTGAAAGAGGAAATCCTGCAACTGTGGGTAAGAGTGAGACAAAAAAAAATGATGAACATATGGAATGCTCATGCCTCAGCTTATGTAAATCCATAACAGCACAGCAAAATGGGAAAACAAGCTAGCCACGTTAAAGGGCCTATTGTAATATTTAAAATCCTGACAATAAAAAAGGTGGATATAAAACAGTAGGAAAAAAGGGTTGAGCAAGTAGAGAAACTTAACAGACTTAAAAACCAGAAAACAAAACACGAACTACAAGCTAGAAAAGAAAAACGGCCCAAGCTTATGGTACAAAACATAAAAATATATATATTTATTTAAAATATACATATATAAATACATAAAAACTCATATTTTCAAATTTCTTAACTTTAAAACACAAGCTATATATGATACATGTTCTATAGCTTGTGTTTTAAAGTTAAGAAATTTGAAAAGATGAGTTTTTATGTATTTTTTATATATTTGTTACACATTTGTTTATATATGGATTACTAGCTGAATTGATTAATATTTTTTATCATTGGATTTTATGGATTAGCTGACTGTCATGTGTTCGCTTGAGTGTTACTAAAAAGGTTGTTACTTATTTTGTGAGTTACTTTGAAGAAGTAGGAGCACTTGTATCTACAAAAGCGCTTACTGCTATTAAATTGTGTTTTGTACCATAAGCTTGGGCGTTTTTTCTTTTCTAAGTACATAAACTCACACAAAGGAAACAGGGAAAGTAAAAATAGGAGAGAGAAGAAGGAGAGGGATATATGTATAGGAGAAGTGTATGTGTGTTTTGTTTGGGACAGGTGTCTGTTTTTGTTTTTGTTGAAAAAGGAAGCCTGGACTCATGAGGACTAAGTCTCAGTAATTATCTACAAGCTTTACATAGCTGTTATGCAAATCACATTCACCATCAGATATCATGTATCTTTCTCTGCAATAAGTATTACTGTTTTACCATAGAAAGATAATGTGGCTACAAACATTTCACACCATTCCAGTCATATAACAAGTGGAAAAAAAGCCTGCACGTGTTCTTTACTAATGTGAAGCAGGTGGCATGAAGTGGCTTAAAAATTCACTTACCTATTCACATTTTAGGCATCAGCTAGGGGCAGTCATAATATGTTCACCATAGTCAATGTCAGGGAGTGTTACTTATGCAACAAGGCATAGACCAGTTTATATCATTGTCCAGCCATAACAACATGCCTGGTCAGGGATGCTGAGGTGAAGCTAAGCGTGCCTCCCTTACCAATGTTGACACTGCTACATAGTAAATCACACTCTAGAGTGCCTCAAAACTGCTATATGATGTCTGGTTTCTTTTGTTTTAACTAATATGTTTTATTAGCAAAACAATTACACAAAAAAGACACAATACCATGCATAAATACTGTGCCAGCATAAAGTGTGAGGTGGACAATATAAAAATAATGCAGTTGTGTAAGTTGAACTTGCCGTAACAGTAGATGTTTGCGTGATCACTGTTGCAGTAGCCTTAGCTCCTGCCAATGATATAATACCTGGTCAGCTTCCAAAGCTTCAGGGCACCTTCTATGTGCCCAAATGTCAAGCAGTTTGATCTCAGATGACTAAACGTCAAGTTTGGGTGCAAAGCCTTTCAGAGCTATCCTGCCAGCAGAAAGCGGAAGGCTGTGCTCTGAAAAGACAATGCTAGGAACAACAAACACTAAATGTTCACACCATGATATAAAAACGCATACACCAAAAAACAAGGAGGATGGAGGGAAGGAGCAGCTACTGCAGCAGTGATCATTTGAACAACTACTGTTATGGTAACTTCAGGTTATACAACTGTATTATGTTCTTCATGTTGATTACTGCTGCAGTATCCTTAGCTACATGAGTAGATTAGCATAGCTAACTATATTTGTGAGGAAGGAGGAGAAGGGTCCAGTAGCCCCTGGAGAATGGTCCTAACAAAACTTGATCTAGACCTAGAGAACAATTCAAGCTTATATTGCTTTGTAAAATTATGCACAATGGACCAAGTAGCAGCTTCTAGAATACTAATAGAATCCTTCTTCTTCTTCTTTCAGCTGCTCCCATTAGGGGTTGCCACAGCAGATCAACTGTTTCCATTTCTTCCTGTCCTCTGCATCTTGCTCTGTCACACCAACCACCTGCATGTCCTCTCTCACCACATCCATAAACCTTATCTTGGGCCTTCCTCTTTGCTTGTTACCTGGCAGCTTCATCCTTAGCATCCTTTTCCCAATATACCCAGCATCCCTCCTCAGCACATGTCCAAACCAACGTAATCTTGCCTCTCTGGTTTTGTCTCCAAACCTTCCAACCTGGGCTGACCCTCTAATATACTTATTCCTAATCCTGTCCATCTTTGTCACACCCAGTGCAAATCTTAACATCTTCAACTCTGCCACGTCAAGCTCTGACTCCTGCCTTTTTGTCAATGCCACTGTCTCCAACCCATATAACATAGCTGGTCCCACTACCCTCTTGTAGACTTTCTGTTTCACTCTTACTGGTACTCGTCTGTCACAAATCACTCCTGACACTCTTCTCCACCCACTCCATCCTGCCTGTACTCTCTTCTTCACCTCTCTTCCACACTCACCATTACTCTGAACTGTTGATCTCAAGTATTTAAATTCATCCACCTTCACCACCTCTACTCCCTGCATCCTCACCATTCCTCTATCCTCCCTCTCATTCACACACATATATTCTGTCTTAGTCCTGCTGACCTTCATTCCTCTTCTCTCTAGAGCCTATCTCCACCACTCCAGGGTCTCCTCCACCTGTTCTCACTACAGATCACAATGTCATCTGCAAACATCATAGTCCATGGGGACACCTGTCTGATCTTGTCTGTCAACCTGTCCTTCACCATTGCAAATAAGAAAGGGCTCAGAGCTGATCCTTGATGTAATCCCACCTCCACCTTAAACGCATCTGTCACTCCCATCGCAGACCTCACCGTTGTCACACTACCCTCATAAATATCCTGTACCACTCTTACATACTTCTCTGACACTCCCGACTTCCTCATACAATACCACAACTCCTCTCTAGGTACCCTATCATATGCTTTCTCTAAATCCACAAAGACACAATGTAACTTCTTCTGACTTTCTCTGTACTTCTCCATCAACACTCTCAGAGCAAACATCACATCTGTAGTGCTCTTTCCTGGCATGAAACCATACTGCTGATCACTAATCATCACCTCCCTTCTTAACCTAGCTTCCACTACTCTTTCCCTTAACTTCATGCTGCGACTGATCAATTTAATCCCTCTGTAGTTACTAGAGCTCTGCACATCACCCTTATTCTTAAAAATCGGTACCAAAACACTTTTTCTCCATCCCTCAGGCATCCTCTCACTTTCCAGGATTTCATTAAACATTCTAGTTAAAAACTCCACTGCTATTTCACCTAAACACCTCCATGCTTCCACAGGTATGTCATCTGGACCAACAGCCTTTCCGTTCTTCATCATTTTCATAGCTATCCTTACTTCCTCCTTGCTAATCCACTGCACTTCATGATTCACTATCTGCACATCATCCAACCCTCTCTCCCACTCATTCTCTTCATTCATCAGCCCCTCAAAGTACTCTTTCCATCTGCTTAATACACTCTCCTCACTTGTGAGTATGTTTCCCTCATTATCCTTTATCACCCTTACCTGCTGCACATCTTTCCTAGCTCGGTCCCTCTATCTAGCCAATCTGTGCAAGTCCTTTTCTCACTCCTTAGTGTCCAACCTTTTATACAACTCTTCATACACCTTATCTTTAGCCTTTGCCACCTCTCTTTTTGCCATGCACCTCATCTCCTTATACTCTTGTCTACTTTCTTCATCTCTCTGACAATCCCACTCCTTCTTTGCCATCCTCTTTCTCTGTATACTCTCCTGTACTTCTTCATTCCACCACCAGGTCTCCTTGTCCTCCTTGCTCTTTCCAGATGTCACACCAAGCACCTTTCTGGCCATCTCTCTTTCTAGCTCTGCTGTAGTTACCCAGCTATTTGGTAACTCTTCACTGCCACCCAGTACATATCTTAACTCTTCCCTGAACATCACCTCACAATTACCCTTTTTCAATTTCCACCATTTGATCCTTGGTGCTGCCCTCACACTCATCCTCCTCTTCTTGATCACCAATGTCATCCTACAAACCACCATCCTATGCTACCTAACTACACTTTCCCCTGCCACCACTTTACAGTTTCCAATCTCCTTCAGACTGGCCCTTCTACATAAGATATAATCCACCTGTGTGCATCTTACTCCACTCTTGTATGTCACCCTATGCTCCTCCCTCTTGTTAAAATATGTATTCATCACAGCCATGTCCATCCTTTTCACAAAAATCCACTACCATCTGACCTTCTGCATTCCTTTGTGTAACACCATACCTACTCATCACTTCCTCATCCCCTCTGTCCCTTCACCAACATGCCCATTGAAATCTGCTCCAATCACCAGTCTCTCACCCTTGGGTACAGTCATCACCACTTCATCCAACTCAGTCCAAAATTTTTCTTTCTCATCCATTGCACACCCAACTTGTGGAGCATATGCACTAACAACATTCATCATTACACCATCAATTTCCAGCTTCATAAACATCACTCTATCCGACACTCTTTTCACCTCCAAAACACTCTTAGCATACTGCTCCTTCAGGATAATGCCTACACCATTTCTCCTCCCATCCACACCATGATAAAACAATTTGAAACCGCCTCCGATACACCTAGCTTTGCTCCCCTTCCATCTGGTCTCTTGCACATACAATATACCAACCTTCCTTCAGTCCATCGTATCAGCTATCTCTCTCCCTATACCAGTCATACTGCCAACATTCAAAGTTCCAACCCTCACTATCACAGTCCTAGCCTTTACCTGCCTTCGGGCATGCCTTCCCCCTCTTTTCCTCCTTCTGCCAACAGTAGCCCAATTTCCACCAGCACCCTGTTGGCCAACAGTACTGGTTGCGGTCGTTGTTAACCTGGGCCTTGACCGATCTGGTATGTATATCTCTACTGTTGTCTGCATGTATGATTTGGCAACATTTTATGCCAGATGCCCTTCCTGATGCAACCCTCCCCATTTATCCGGGCTTGGGACTGGCACAAAGAAATGCATTGGCTTTTGCATTCCCAGTGGCTGGGTTACTAATAGAATCCAACCCTTTCCAAAAAGCCATAAATGAAGTCAAAGCCTTGGTAGAGTGGGCCTTGACCCTGCCTGGAATAGGTTTGTCATGATGTGTATATCAAAAGGTAATAGCCTTAGACAAACATTTGGAAATAGTCTTTTGACACAGCTTGTCTCTTCTTCTTACCTTCACAAGAAATGAACAATTGATCCAAAGTTCTGAGTTGTCTGTGGACATCCTAAGTGTGCAGCATCCTTTCTTCTTCATTTTTACGTTAAGGAAAGAAAATGAAGAGACGAGTAGTTTGGCTTAAAGTAAACTCAGATACATCTTTAGTTATAAGAGAAAGATTAGTTCTGAAAGAAACCCTGTTCTTATGGAAAATGAAGTAGGGTTGACCCACCATAAGAGCTTGCAGCTCAAATACCCTTCTTGCAGAAGTCAGAGCAATCAATAAAACTATTTTCAATATTAGGAACCTCAAGTTAGTCAAATTCACTTGTCCATTTGGAGCAAGTGCTAGTTTCTCTAACCCAAAATCAAGACCCAGGAGGGGCTACTCGTTTACTTGGAGGCCTCTTGTGCAAAAGTCCTTTCAAGAACATTTTGGCATGAGACTGCCTTGAAAGTGGAGGACCCATGGGAAGACATGCTGAAATAGTCGATAAATGAACCTTGATAGAGGAATAAGAAAGGCCATTGGATAGTAACTCACACAAATACCATAAAACCAGAAAACAAATAGGCCTGAATGGGTACTTAAAAACCCTTTTCATTTGTTAGTATATGATTTTCTAGTAGTAGGCATTCTTGCCTCCATTAGTACTTGCTGTGCATCCTCAGAAAGCAGGTGTCTAAAAGGAATTAACTGAAGATGCCTGATGCCGGGGTGTATCAAACACCCTTATTCTTGTGTGAGTAGACACAACCTTAATCTTCTGTGCCAACTGCCAGAATATCATAGGCTTGTATGAAGCCCATGGCTGAAATCCATTGAGAAGCTTAACCACATCACCCTTGTAATGATAAAGATAGATACGTTTCCTATGGTAAGGATATCATTAGCATTAATGTCAGGGATGAATTTATGGTTACCTATCCAGTCATTGAGGTTTAAAAGAATAGTTTGAGCCTGTAGGACTTAAACCGAGATTATTTACCATGTCAGTCCAGCATCTGGCCACCATAACATGACAGTATCTATTTTATTAGGGTATTTAATTTACTATGGTTAACAATGACCAACTTGTAAAATCTGATCTCAATCATACAACTTTTAATAATTAGAATAGATGTTGATTCCATTTTAAATAACTATCACAAATTTTTCAAGGAGATATGTCAACTTATGTATAGAGATTTTTGGTACCTACTGGCAACAGACATTTTTGAAACGTAAACCACTGCTCCTTCATACTTAGTTGAATCCATTTACATACATTTTTCATAGGTCTATAGATTAGTATTAGGCTAACTGCCCTTGTGGACCATTTTAAGCCTAACCATTTACCCCATGGAAGAATCACACCCTAGAGGCAAAAGTGTTTTTAGCACTTGTGTTTTATTGCTTTCTATGTGGATTCTACATTATTAAAGTCTGTGTTTGACCAAAACTGTTTGTGGCTCCAGCAAGTACTCTTTTGTTTATATTTGTAACTGGCTTTAGTGGACTTTACAAGATATCTAATTTGCTTGTTCAAGCTGTGGAGGGTGTCCTTTCTCTGCCGAGTCAGTTCCCTCTTGTTCATAAACATTAGTTTCTTCCTTTTGTTGTATAACTTATTTATGCTTGATGTCCACCAGGGTAGCATTTTTTTTTGTGAGGACCTTGTTTTGATCTGTTCAGGTACAGCAGAGTCTATACATTTGTATAGGTGTTTATACAGGGCATTTGTGTACACCTCTGTATAGGAGTCATTGTTAACAGTGGTAGCAGGAGGTTTGAAACTGCTTATGCTATCACTTAGGAGGCTATAGTTTGCTTTGGAGACATTTTTCATCCTTTTTGCTCATGGGGGGCCCAGGTATGATTACTACTTTGAACAAGACTGATTTAGGATCAGACCTTACTAGGGAGGGCAGCCCACAGGGGATACCGCAGAGACCCTCTATGCTAATGTTCATGACTACAAAGTCTAGGACATTCAAGCCCCTTGTGGGGGTGCAGACTTTCTGTTCCAGAGAATTTGTATTAACAAAGTCTAGGAACCTTAGGGCAAGTGTGTTTGTGCTCATGTACAACTCCCAGTCGATGGAACAATAGTTGAACTCACCCATGACCAAGTTATTTGGCTGTATAGTGATTGATTCAAGTAGATCCAGGTAGACAGAGTGGTTCTTGTAGTTCATGGTGGAGGACCTCTAGCTAACAATGATATGGAAGGAGGTTTTACCTACAATTAGTTGGACTTGGAGTAGCTCTAGGGAGTCATACTGTATGAGCAGTCTTGCGGTGTATTTGTCTTTAATGAAGATGGATACACCTATGTCTTTTGTTCTTTCATGCTCGTTTTGAGTTCTGAACGTGTAGAAGGTATTGTAGCCTTGCATGGCTGGTGTGCTCTCTGCGGCCTTGAACCATGTCTCTGTGACTGCACAGACATCAGCATCTTCGAAGATAAGGAGTGCTGCCAGTGAGTGCAGTTTCCAATTTAGACTCCTAGCATTAAGCAGCATAACCTTGAGTTTGTTTCTAGTAGATATTTTTAAGTAGGGAATTTTGTTATGATATTGTGTAAAAAGGCACTACGGCGGAGGCACGTTTCTTTGCCAGTAACTGAAAACCAAGAATCAACAGGTGAAGACCATCTATAGCAAAGCAGTACGGTCTGTCAACCATATCTTCTCAAGCTAGCAGATACTGGATCCCCTGGACTGACACCAGAAGTTAAGACAATTGTCGAGGTCAATCATTTATTGTTTATATTGAGGCATCATCCTGGGCAAATGTAGAATGCTGCTTAGGGTTACTGACATACCTGCCTGGGACATATAATCTGAGAGCTCAGTCATGTCTGTCTTCATATAGTCTGGTGAGATACATCTCAAGTCATTCACTCCAGCATGGACTATGACAGAGTCATAATGGTACTTGTTGAGAGACTTGAGTATGCGCATGATCTGATGGATCCTGGCACCTGACAGACAGCTGACCATGACCTTCTCCATGTCCAGCCTGCTGAGGAGGACATCTGTGGCTTACTGAGGAGTTGCCTATGACAAAGACATATGGTTTTGAGGTGTTTTGCCTTAGGGGCTTATTGGCTGAGACACTGTTGTGTGTATTATTATATGTAGTGGATTCTGTTGGGTTTGCAGTGTGTGCAGTAAGTTTGTGCTTGGGAGGTCTCTGGTCTTTAGGTAGCCTTCTAGTGAGTACCTCCACATATGTGGGTTTATGTGTTGTGAGCTTGTTATGTACAAGAGGTGAAGTGTGTGTGCTGACAACCTGTTTGATGCCTGGTTTGTTGTTATGTGAGAGAATTTATTCCAGAATCATAGTATAGATGCATCTCTCACATATTGTATTTGTTTGTTTTATGAGCAACTGGTTGTCAGTATACATGTGGCAATTGTTACATTGCTTCAGGATGTCCATGTCAGTTAGGCTGGCTGGAGAAGTGGTGGGAAGCTGTCCTTCCATTATGGTAGGTATATACTGTAGTAATAAGTGGGGATTGGCTAGATGGACCAGGTTTTGCTGTAAAACTAACAGAAAGTGGCTATTCTATGGAGGTCTAGAGGCAGAAAACTGGGTAAGTGCTTCACAATGCACAACTAAGTTGCTCGTAAGGCAGTAGTGCAGTCTCTGCGCGGCTCTGGTAAACCGAGCACAAACCAGTGCAAACATGATGCTTAAATACAAGCAAAGTTAAAGGATTTTAAACAAAGTAACCCAAGGGAAAACCCAAGACTAAACCTTATTCCAACAATCCCAACTCAGACAGGTTCTTGGCTGCTCACTTCTGCCACAAGGGTGCTGGGGTGCTTTCTTAATGTAAGATAGCTGGTTTTAGTGCTTAAATGATACCAATCAGTCTAAATTCAGCAAGCTTGAATCTAGCCTGTGCTGTAAAATGCACTTACTAGAAATTCAAAGTGCAGAAAATCACAGTCACAACAGCAGAAAAAAACATTTAAATAAAGCAGCAATTCAATAGAATACTCCCACAAGAGTGTATACAACAAATCTTCCTAGTGTTAAATAATTGGTCTGAAATCCAAGTGCTTAAACCAGAACAAAGACTCTTAGAATAACAGGCACAATGAGCCTTCACCAGCAATTCCAAGCTTAGAAGGTGTAGGCTACACTTTCCTGCCACAAGAGTCTAGACCACTAACCTCCCTTATGTAAAATAACTGTGTTGGAGCCCAAGTACTTAAACCAGAACTAAAACAGTTCCAGAATAACAGACACAATAAGGCTTCAACCAGCAAATCCCAACTTAGAAATGTGTAGGTTATCCTCTCTTGCCACAAGAGTTTAGACCACAAATTTCCTAATATAAAATAACTGGTTTGGAACCCAAGTGCTTAAACCAAAACAAAGACACTTAGAGCAATAGGCACAATAAGCCTTCAACCATCAAGTCCCAGCTCAGAAGGGCAGAGGCTATCCTCTTCTCCCACAATAGTCTAGACCACAAACCTTCTTAATGTAAAATAACTGGCCTGAAGCCCAAGAGCTGAAACCAGAACTAAGACACATTTAGGATAACAGGCACAATAAGCCTTCAACCAGCAATTCCTAAGTTAGGAGAATGTACGCTACCTGTCCTGCCACAAGAGTGTAGACTACAAACCTTTTTAATGTAAAATAACTGGCCTGAAGTCCAAGCACTGATACCAGAACTAAGACACTGTTAAAGTAACCGACACAATAAGCCTTGAACCCACATTTCCCAACTTAGAAGGAAGTTAGCTACCTCTCCTGCCACAAGATTGTAGACTACACACCTTTTTAATCTAAAACCACTGGCCTGAATTCCAAGTGCTTAAACCAAAACTAAGATACTTAGAATAACAGTTACAGTTTAATCAGGCTACTAACAAGCAGTAATAAATGCAGCAGAATAAATGCAATTGAACACTTTTAAGAACAAGCAGCAAAAGCAATATAAAGTAATAAGGTAGGAAGAAACACAAATGCAGTAAAAGCAGCTGAATAAAGTACAGATAAGCTTCCACATACACCAGCTTATATCCAGCTACATGATTATGCACATTTATAAGAAAGATTTCCATCAGTTTTATTGAAGAAGTTTTCTGCAGAAGATTTCTGTCAACTAACATGGCTCAGATATCTAAATATTGTAGGTCGATTCATCTTGTGTGGAGTTGGTTGGGCCTTTAGTGCTTGGTGTGCTTGCTTAATAATTTTGTTGAAGAAAAAACGGAGAAACAATTACATACTGGGAGATTACACTTTCTCAGACAAGGCAAAATGCACTGAATTGCTTTGGTTAAGAATGGCCCTCCAAATCTTTTATTTTCAGTTACATACATTTTGTGTCTTGCTTCACCATATCACTCCCATTTCTGTTGTGTATATTTTTTCTGCTTTCTTTGCTGTTCCCTTAACATTCACTTAAACCAGTCATGATGGTCTTGTCTTTCTGAAAACCTTTTCAGACTGCTGACCTATTGAGTGATAGTAAGTCTCTCAAAAAAGTGTCTCTCCTTTAAATTTCTCCTTAAAGTAACAGACAGCATATTAGCAGTTCTTTTGTTAAGCTTTACATCTTAGCTATCAGTCAGATCAGACGTTCTGATATTCCTTAAAGTATGGCAGGGTCATGGCACTTCATGTTTTCAGATGTAACTTGCAGAGTGTGGCAAGACAAGGATTATTACATTTTTATGGTTTTATCTGTTGAGCAATTCAGTGAGCTTGAGCAAATTTAAAGAAAAATTTGTAAAGCTTAGGTAACATTGCATTAATTTTTCTACTGTGACTCTGCCTCCATTTTAATTTTTCAACTGTGACTCTGCCTCCATTTTAAACAGTAATAAAATAAGAAATAATAAAATGAGCTCAGTGACAACCTCTGGCAGTTGATAACAGTCAACATACGACTGTCTATTCAGACCAAGTTCAGATTGTCCTTGTAGTTCAAATCAATAAACGATGGATGTAAACCTTGTACGTAATAAAACCTTTTATTCAGAAACAAAAACAGGTAAGCGCTTTCACCAGAGTGGCTTCTTCAAACCTCAATGATACACTCTAAGTAGATATGCACACTATATATAGATAAATAACTCTGCATCATAATGACATCATAATTGATTAATAAGCAAACTCAAGGTTTACATCCATCGTTTATTGATTTGAACTCAAGGTTTACATCCATCGTTTATTGATTTGAACTCAAGGTTTACATCCATAGTTTATTGATTTGAACTACAAGGACAATCTGAACTTGGTCTGAATAGAATGTTGTATGTTGACTATTATCAACTGCCAGAGGTTGTCACTGAGCTCATTGTGGACACTCAGTGTCATTTATTTTCTGGTGGTGTGGGTTATTACTTTTATATTAGTAATAAAATAAAACAAACAAAAAAAACCTCAGTCTGACTGAAAACAGCTCACTCGCACATCTCATGCTTACCTACAGGCAATTGGGAGGGCTGACACTTTCCTTAATGATTTGTGTTTGGGATATGAGAAGAAACTTGAATAGCCATTGAAAGCTCAAGTGTCAAAACACGCTGTTTTGTACCTACAGTTCTTTTTCCTTTTAAAGAAGGTAAAAGCTTTTGAAAGATCACATCCTCTTATTGTGTAATTAATCAGTTAATTGTATTTATTTATTAACTTTTGTGGTCGGTTGTAGGGGAACAACAGCCGATGTGATAAATCAGAACATGCACACACACACACACACACACACACACACACACACACACACACACACACACACACACACACACACACACACACACACACACACACACATATACATTGATACATTTCCTGCATATCTATGTTGATTTTGAGGATTGTTAATGCAGTTACTGATATATCATTGCATTCTGAGAAGAGGATTGATATATTGATTAAGTTTATGTAATACTGTGCATGCTTAAATACAGTGATGCTGATATGACATACCACTGCAGCTTTTGCTGTAGATAGGTAAATATTCTAATTAGTTGAGTTTGCCTGTTCACTGAATAATAGGAGAATTACATCCTCCTGTTAAGTGTTTTGGATGCCTCAGGTGTCATTGTTAAGATCATGCCTGCCAGCCAACAGTAACTCTTCTCATAACTTTAACTCCTGTAACAGATTATTGCTGTAAAATTACAGATTTGTGTAAAGACTTATAACTTTGAAAATTGAATAATAAAAGTTGAAGCCTGTTTCAAGAGAGAGTGAAATGGGTGGGGAGAGGGAGATGAAAAAATCAAGGTTACAAGATTTACTCATCACATGTAGGAAATGCACTTTACCTTATCCCTAGCTGCAATGAGTCAGCTATGAAAACTCTGCTGTCAAATGCATTACAATGAAATAGGGTAATAAGCTTTAATCTTCTGTGTTCCTTCCACAGTTACACTAGGTCTTTTGTAAGCTTACTCTTCACAGAGAGTGCAGTAGTATTAATATTCTATTTCTGTACAAAGGTCTTTAGCAGTTTATTTTTTTACCCAAGTGTGCCTGCCTGTCTTTTATTAATTTATTTGCCTTTCAAACTAAAGCTGTTTTTTTCTGCCAGACTGCCAATCAATTGCTCCTCACTGGCCTCCAATAATATTAACTTTTGCTCCATCAGAGAATATCACTTTTTAACATTGCATCGTGAGTAAACAGAGTTTCACTAGATTTCTTTCTTTTATACTCCTGCCAGCTCCTTGGTATATTACTGCCAGCTCCTTGGTATATTACTAGTCCAAGCTTTTTTTTTTCCGTCTTCAAGAGCACAGCAGAGCTGTAATGCATTGTTCAGCTCTCAAGCATTTCCTCTCCTTTTCTCGTTTCCTAGGCCTGCCTTCTGTGGTACTACTAAAGCAGATAAAGATGGCACCTATTCATCTGGGCTCAGAAATTGATTCATTAAAAACAATGAATTGCCTTTCTGGAGTACACAGCCTGAAGCCCTATTTATTTCATCAGGCAGATGAAAACAGAAAGAGGTCAACTTACTTTAACTCATAAAGTCGCAGCAGCATAGAAACATATTGATAAGCTAATTAAATCCTCACAGTACCTTATAACATATAAAAGATTTTCAGCTGGGGTTGTTACAAAAACTGCTTTTGCATTTACTGTAAGTAATGCTGCTTTTATAGACAGAGAGAGAGAGAGAGAGAGAGAGAGAGGGTGGGGAAGCACACACTGCCTTGGGAAATGAACTATAATTAATTACACAGTGTTATTGTATTTTTCCATTTTGAGAAGTATAAAGCCAAGATTCAATTTTTCTGCATCATTTCTGATGTCCTATATCTTGCCCTAGTGCAGAAATATGATTTCTCAGAGTTATGACTGGATGTCAGCATAAGATATACCATTCCAGTATAACAAGGCCTTCATAAAGCAAATGCTATGTGGTTTTTGGTTTTCTTTATGGGGTAATATTTCTACGTGATACACAATGCAAAACTGTTTAAAGTGCAGCAACACTGATCTAATTTATTTAAGTAAATGCACTGTAACTTTCCCTCTTAGCAATATAAATCAGTACGGATGTGTTTATGGTAGTAGAACACCTTTCACAAATAAGGCAGAAAAATAATAACAACACCATCTCTATTTATTTTTACTCTGTATTGCTGTACTAGGAGGGTGCATGATTTACAAGCAAAGCACTCCAGCAAAAGAAAAGAATTGAAAGTGTAAATCGCTGAAATGTATTCATAAGGATATGTTTTTTTTTTCAAACTTGTTCCATAAGTCAGAAAAACCTTTGACTTTTCTAACATTTACTTTCCAGGCTAAAATAATGACTATATCAAAATACATTACATTTGCTAACTCATGTAACAATATTTCATCTCCTTTTAACATGGTAATACAGTTATGACAAAAAAAATAATAAAGATTTGAATTTTATGCATTTTTAAAAATGAATTCAAATGACTTTTATCAGTGATATTATATATCTTTCAGTCACATAATCTTGCAAAGAACACAAAATAACAATAAGTGCAGCATTGATAAAGCAATGATGTAAAGAAAGTCATTTTGAAGTAGCACATTTAGAAATTAAGGAAAATGTCAGCACTACAGGAAATAGTATTACTGGGATAAGAAAAAATATGCACCAAAGTAACACATGTTACAAAGTAAAATGAAGGTGGTAAAGGAGCAAACAAAGGCGGCAAATACTCAAAAGCATATGAACTCCTTACACACTCAGGTATCGAAGACAGGAACAGTCCAAACTGAAATAAAAAAAAATATTTGTGCAGTGGTAAGCACTTTCACCCCTTTGGGCTTCCTCATCCTCGTCTTCTGTCTGATACCTTATATTCAGTCACATACTAAAGTTATTAACAAAAGAAAATGTAGTCTTGCTGGATGCTGATTGTTTTCATTTTGCAGTCAGCAAATGTTCTCTGCCCGCTGTAGTTAGTGCTACATTCCAAGATATGGTTCATCTTCACTTAAAGGCTATACTACATACTCTTAGAAAAAATACAGTCTGACTGCAGATAAGGATCTTTGTGTCAGTGAAGTATGTCCCTTTTCCTACCTATCAGATAAGCCTCATATATCTATATTCAGCAAAGGCTTCCCACCAGAAATGCACATATAATTATTACTTTATGTCTGTCCTTTACAGTTTTAAAATCTTTTCTTAGCTTTTGACATTACTAGCTCTTTGGGAATGTTGTTCCAATAATGCAAAACCCTTTATATGAAACAATATTTTCTTATGTGCCACTTATGAGCTGCCCACACTCTAAGTTGTGGCAGTGCTCTCTTGTTCTTATTCATCCATATCATCTTTAAAAAAACTAGGATTACATTTACATTGTTAACATCCGTAAATGTTTCTATCCTGTAAACCATCTTTATTGAAGACACACAGGTATTCACATGCATGGGAATGTGGGCACACACACACACACACACACACACACACACACACACACACACACACACACACACACACACACACACACACACACACACACACACACACTGTTTGTGTGTATAAAAGAATGTCATATTGCTATTGATCCACTGAATTTCTAAGCTGAAACTAACTAACTAACTAACTAACTAACTAACTAACTAACTAACTAACTAACTAACTAACTAACATAGTAAAAATGTAATATATTGCTCCCGGTAAGGGCTGTACACAATTTTTGCTACACTCCTATGAAATGATTCTATCGTGTTTTTGGCTATATGACTGATGACATTAAGAACTGTGAAATTTTATTTGGAGGGATGATAGCATAAGCTTCCATAGTAATGCCTCTTGCTCTTTACCTAGTATTCCATTGTCCTTTCCTGTTGTTCTCTTACAAATTGCATACGTTTAGACCAAGTGAAATAACTGCACATATATATATTTTTTTATGATTATTTATTACTTTTCTCCCTGAATTAGCCACATTATTATTTGTTTTTGCATGGTTGTTTCTGACATGCTTTAGACATTTATCCATGTCACGTTATCTCATTCTTTAACAGTCAGTTGTGTATCAAGCCTGTTGTATATCTCTGTGTCATTAGTGCAAATGAAGCTTTCTTTTCAAGGCTTTTAAAAAGAGTGGACCTAGTGCTATCCACTGCAGCACCAAGTCATTCCTGTCCTTTTATCTGATTTGATTCTGTATATTGCCACTCTCTGTGGCCTTCTAATTTGCCTTATTTGCCAGTACTGCTTGTATAAAACCCAGTCTAAATCAGTCTAATTCATTCACAAATCTGTATTATGAAATAATAGATATACCTGTAATGGTTTGCAGATATTTATTTTCTGCTCACCATTTATCAAAAATTAAATATAAAAATGGTGAGAAGAAAAATATAAAAAAACACACAAAAAAATCTTTGCAGGGGGGAAACCCCCTGCACCTCCCCCAATGTAAATTTTATATACTAACTGTATACTCACACCACAATGGGGAAAAGGGCAAAAACCCTGCAAAAGCAGTCTGCCGGCTTACACAATACAGTACAGCATGGTGAAACAAGGGAAGGTCTACAAGAGGGTAGTGAGACCAGCTATGTTATATGCGTTGGAGACGGTGGCATTGACGAAAAGGCAGGAGTCAGAGCTGGATGTGGCAGAGTTAAAGATGTTACGATTTGTACTCGGTGTGACTAGGATGGACAGGATTAGGAATCAGTATATTAGAGGGTCAGCTCAGGTTGGACAGTTTGGAGACAAAGCAAGAGAGGAGAGATTGTGTTGGTTTGGACATGTGCTGAGGAGGGATGCTGGGTATATTGGGAAAAGGATGCTATGGATGGAGCTGCCAGGTAAGAGGAAAAGAGGAAGGCCTAAGATATGGTTTATGGATGTGGTGAGTGAGGACATGCAGGAGGTTGGTGTGAAAGAGTATGATGCAGAGGATAGGAAGAAATGGAAACAGATGATCTGCTGTGGAGTTCCCTAACAGGAACAGCTGAAAGATGATGATGACAGCATAGTGAACCAAACCGCAACATTAACTATTTGAACTAAAACTACTCAACCACTAATACAATAATTACTTGTAGGATAGCCAGTATAATGTCATTCTCTTTGTTGGCATCCAAAAAACACCATATACACTGTTCCTTTCTTAATTAATATCCTGGATACCTAATCAGAGCTTTTGAATATGCAAATTCATGCTTGCATACATTCAATGCGCCACTCATTTCTAGCGATCCAAAATTTGTTTATTTTATTGGTGAATGCATAATTTCTCAACAACTGGTGTCAGACTGACAAGACTGATAATTTCAGTGACCTCTTTTATTATAACTCTTAATAGAGGGATTCATTTGGGGAATTACACAAAAAGGTAAGAAAACAATAATCTATAGATCATTAAGGCAGTTTAGGACATAGATGCAATAGAAACGATAAGAGAGAGAGATGAGTAAAGGAGAGTGAAAACAGGGACTTACAACTTTTTGGAGAACATGCAGAGGATGGCTAAAAAGGTAGTGCTCTGTGACTAAATGAGGAATGTTCATTGGGGGTTTTATATGGGCGGTTTAGAATTCCTGTGAAGGTCAAGAAGAGAAGGTGGCCAGATGAGAATTGTGGAGATGTGGACAAAGAAAAACAGATTGGTTATATATCTTATATTTGTGGTGGGGTATAAGAAAGTGCAAATTGTCTGAGATACAGCTCTGAAGGTACAGAAGGCAGTTTATGGTAAGGAATGAGAAATATCTTTGCCTACGTTTACGTGGTTTAGAGGTAGCAAGGAAGAAGGGTGGTCAAGGAAAAACGTGGATGTTCTAATGATAGCATCTGCTGTAAAGAAGCAGAGTATGCACAGATAGAAGGAAGGAAGAACTGTACACTGGGCACTCGGAGAAATGCTTAGTTAAGCTGTAGAAAACAGGAAAGTTAAAAAAGCCGCAGAGATGTAAGATAGATACAAGGGTGCAGGGGGTATTAGATTTGCAGAAAATGACCATAATACTGAATTAAAATAAACGGCTGGGATTATAGCAAATGAGAATCTAAATAGGAAAGTGAAAAATTGTTATGGTGGCATGTATTACATAAGTATAAAAGATTTGAGTATAAGGTACTGAGTGGGAGAGACAGAGACAAAAATACCAGGTGGTAAATAGTTTAAATACTTCTTATTTGAAGGATATTTATATAAATACATGAATGTGTAGAATTATGTCTATATCAGATGATTGCATATTCTGAATAATTTGCAATAACATATATAAAGAGACAAAAATATTGTTAGGATAAGTCTAATTCCAGTGTTAGGCAACTTGTCTTCTATGCATAATTTATCTAAAAGGTTAGTTGTTGGAATTACCAGATCTCTGCCTCTCCTCTATTCTTATATAATTCTAGAATGAATTCCACCAGTTATCACTGCCTTGTGCCCCTATGGATTTATGCATGTTTATATATATATATATATATATATATGTATGTATGTATGTATGTGTGTGTATATGTATGATGCTTGTATGTATTTATGTATGTAAGTATGTACTAATATCCTGTAAGGAACATTGATTTGTACACCTTTGCATTAATTGATTAACTACTATCCTACAAGGCACCATTTTTCTGTTTCTTTGTTGTTATTTATTTTCCTCCTTCAGGCATTTTCTTCTGTGACTAGACTCAAATACGTTCCATTAGCTTGATCATTTGTAATGGCAACAGTTGAATACTGAAAAATATTTTCTTCATAGCACATTTTTTTCATCTTCCATTCATTTTATTAGTTTGTCTATTTTTTTCCCTTTTTTGTTTCACTGCTATGTTATATATCTATTTTCATCTATCTTTCTAAACTGAATATCCAGTTGACATTTTGGACCTTTGCTTTCTGATTGTCTTTCCTGGTTCCATGTGCTTCTGTTCTTAGTGTGCTCCATATTTCTTCTTCTTCCCAGCACCCTTACATTTCCTAAGTGTTCCCCTAATGATTTAAAACTATCTTATTTAAGTAATGCTATCAAAGGCTGGATCCAGCAGCAGGTGACCCAGGCAGTTGAATAGGTCCTCATGCTGGCAGGGGGCCTGTCCACAACTTTAAATAAAAAAAAAAAGTTGTCTTACATTTCTGAGTGACAGAATACTGTCACTTTAAGAATTAAAATAGCTTCCTGCTTACCCATATCCACATCCTGCTGCTTTCTGCTTTTAGACAATGAAATAAGAGCAAGTGTGGGTACAACATTTCAAAGCAGAGTAAGAAATGAAAGTAACAGCAGGTATTTAGGGGTATTACACAGCATAACAGCAGGTGTTTGGAGGTATTGCATACCACAACAGCAGGTGTTTGGAGGTATTGCTCAGAATAACAGCAGGTGTTTGGAGGTATTGCTCAATCAAACGGGGCAGATCCTGCCTTTTGAACCTGGTTGACTTTTTCGAAACAGTCACTAGAGCCATTGATGAGGGCAAAGAAGTCCATACAGCCTACCTGGACTTGGCTATGGCCTTCGACACAATACCCCACTCAGGCATCATAGATAAGCTCAACAGCTTAAATGTAAACCCTTATGTCACTAGATGGGTTGCAAACTGGCTAAAGGACAGAACCCATAAAGTTAAAATCGCTGGAGCAATGTCAGACTCAAAGCCAGTCACAAGTGGTGTCCCACAGGGATCTGTCCTGGGACCCCTCTTGTTCGGCATTTATTTCTCAGATGTTAAAGCAAACATGGGAGGGTTGTGGCTGACAAAGTTCAGATGACTGCAAACTAGGCGCCATAGTCGATACACCAGCGGACACATACATCCTACAAAAAGGCCTCACAGAAATGGACAACTGGTGCTGGAGTCACGGCCTTAAACTAAATGCCAAAAAATGTATAGTCATCCCCTTTGGGAAAAACAAAGTACCCACAAATTATCACATAGACAGCAACCCACTGAGTACGGAAAAAAGTAATCAGAGACCTAGGGACACAAGTTGACAGTGACCTCTCATTTGACACCCACGTTGCCAAAGTGGTTAGAAAAACATTCTACCTTGCACACCTCATCATGAAGGGATTCACATCCAGATCCAAGGATGTCATTGTACTCCTATACTCCTCCCTCATCAGACCCATGATTGAGTACAATGCCCCATTTGGTATGTACCTCACCCGGCATTTGCAACAGCTGGAGAGACCACAAAAGTACCTCACCAAGAGGATCAAGGGTCTCCAACATATGTCTTATTCTGCCAGACTAAAGAAACTTCAGCTCTATTCAGTAGCATACCGCCTGCTCAGAGATGATCTCTGCCTGACGTACAAGGCCATGTCCAATCAGGATCTGATGGACATGCTCCACTTCAAAAAATCCAAATCCATCAGGACCACGAGAGCTAAAGACTTAAACCTCGGCACAAGTATGAATAGGACATGCTGGAGGGATAAATTCATAACCCAGAGGCTTCCCATGCTTTGGAACAAGATCCCAGTTCATATTAGGCAGACCCCCCTCACTGACTCTCTTCAAGAGAAATCTTGATGAGTGGATGGGAGATCGTAAGTTTACCCCAGGGGTCACATCTGTATCACTGCTAGACAGGGGCACAGTAAACTAATTCTATTATATAAGGGGACCTTCATTGTGTCACTACTAGACAGAGGCACAGTATTCTAAATTTATTCTGTACATTTGTGTACCATTTCATGGGGTGGCAAAAGCCACATCACAATGGCTAGGCTTACAAATGCCCCAGGGCAAATAGCCTAGTACTAAACTATGAAACTATGAAACTATAAAACCCAGTCTAAATCAGTCTAATTCATTCACAAATCTGTATTATGAAATAATAGATTTACCTGTAATGGTTTGCAGATATTTTTTTTCTGCTCACCATTTATCAAAAATTAAATATAAAAACGGTGAGAAGAAAAATATAAAAATACACACAAAAAAATCTTTGCAGGGGGGAAAACCCCCTGCACCTCCCCCAGTGTAAATTTTATATACTAACTGTTTACTCACACCACAATGGGGAAAAGGGCAAAAACCCTGCAAAAGCAGTCTGCCGGCTTATACAATACAGTACAGCATGGTGAAACAAGGGAAGGTCTACAAGAGGGTAGTGAGACCAGCTATGTTATATGGGTTGGAGATGGTGGCATTGACGAAAAGGCAGGAGTCAGAGCTGGATGTGGCAGAGTTAAAGATGTTACGATTTGTACTCGGTGTGACTAGGATGGACAGGATTAGGAATCAGTATATTAGAGGGTCAGCTCAGGTTGGACAGTTTGGAGACAAAGCAAGAGAGGCGAAATTGTGTTGGTTTGGACATGTGCTGAGGAGGGATGCTGGGTATATTGGGAAAAGGATGCTATGGATGGAGCTGCCAGGTAAGAGGAAAAGAGGAAGGCCTAAGATATGGTTTATGGATGTGGTGAGTGAAGACATGCAGGAGGTTGGTGTGAAAGAGCATGATGCAGAGGACAGGAAGAAATGGAAACAGATGATCTGCTGTGGCGATCCCTAACAGGAACAGCTGAAAGATGATGATGACAGCATGGTGAAACAAACTGAAACATTAACTATTTGAACTAAAACTACTCAACTACTAATACAATAATTACTTGTAGGATAGCCAGTATAATGTCATTCTCTTTGTTGGCATCCAAAAAACACCATTCTTAATTAATATCCTGGATACCTAATCAGAGCTTTTGAATATGCAAATTCATGCTTGCATACATTCAATGTACCACTCATTTCTAGCGATCCAAAATTTGTTTATTTTATTGGTGAATGCATAATTTCTCAACAACTGGTGTCAGACTGACAAGACTGATAATTTCAGTGACCTCTTTTATTATAACTCTTAAGAGAGGGATTCATTTGGGGAATTACACAAAAAGGTAAGAAAACAATAATCTATAGATCATTAAGGCAGTTTAGGACATAGATGCAATAGAATCGATAAGAGAGAGAGATGAGTAAAGGAGAGTGAAAACAGGGACTTACAACTTTTTGGAGAACATGTAGAGGATGGCTAAAAAGGTAGTGCTCTGTGACTAAATGAGGAATGTTCATTGGGGGTTTTATATGGGCGGTTTAGAATTCCTGTGAAGGTCAAGAAGAGAAGGTGGCCAGATGAGAATTGTGGAGATGTGGACAAAGAAAAACAGATTGGTTATATATCTTATATATGTGGTGGGGTATAGGAAAGTGCAAATTGTCTGAGATACAGCTCTGAAGGTACAGAAGGCAGTTTATGGTAAGGAATGAGAAATATCTTTGCCTACGTTTACGTGGTTTAGAGGTAGCAAGAAAGAAGGGTGGTCAAGGAAAAACGTGGATGTTCTAATGATAGCATCTGCTGTAAAGAGGCAGAGTACGCACAGATAGAAGGAAGGAAGAACTGTACACTGGGCACTCAGAGAAATGCTTAGTTAAGCTGTAGAAAAGAGGAAAGTTAAAAAAGCCATAGAGATGTAAGATAGATACAAGGGTGCAGGGGGTATTAGATTTGCAGAAAATGACCATAATACTGAATTAAAATAAACAGCTGGGATTATAGCAAATGAGAATCTAAATAGGAAAGTGAAAAATTGTTATGGTGGCATGTATTACATAAGTATAAAAGATTTGAGTATAAGGTATTGAGTGGGAGAGACAGAGACAAAAATACCAGGTGGTAAATAGTTTCAATACTTCTTATTTGAAGGATATTTATATAAATACATGAATGTGTAGAATTATGTCTGTATCAGATGATTGCATATTCTGAATAATTTGCAATAACATATATAAAGAGGCAAAAATATTGTTAGGATAAGTCTAATTCCAGTGTTAGGCAACTTGTCTTCTATGCATAATTTATCTAAAAGGTTAGTTATTGGAATTACCAGATCTCTGCCTCTCTTCTATTCTTATATAATTCTAGAATGAATTCCACCAGTTATCACTGCCTTGTGCCCCTATGGTTTTATGCATGTTTATATATATATGTATGTATGTGTGTGTATATGTATGATGCTTGTATGTATTTATGTATGTAAGTATGTACTAATATCCTGTAAGGAACATTGATTTGTACACCTTTGCATCAATTGATTAGCTACTATCCTACAAGGCACAATTTTTCTGTTTCTTTGTTGTTATTTATTTTCCTCCTTCAGGCATTTTCTTCTGTGACTAGACTCAAATATGTTCCATTAGCTTGATCATTTGTAATGGCAACAGTTGAATACTGAGAAATATTTACTTCATAGCACATTTTTTTCATCTTCCATTCATTTTATTAGTTTGTCTATTTTTTTCCCTTTTTTGTTTCACTGCTATGTTATATATCTATTTTCATCTATCTTTCTAAACTGAATATCCAGTTGACATTTTGGGCCTTTGCTTTCTGATTGCCTTTCCTGGTTCCATGTGCTTCTGTTGTTAGTGTGCTCCATATTTCTTCTTCTTCCCTGCACCCTTACATTTCCTAAGTGTTCCCCTAATGATTTAAAACTATCTTATTTAAGTAATGCTATCCAAGGCTGGATCCAGCAGCAGGTGACCCAGGCAGTTGAATAGGTCCTCATGCTGGCAGGGGACCTGTCCACAACTTTAAATAAAAAAAAAAGTTGTCTTACATTTCTGAGTGACAGAATACTGTCACTTAAGAATTAAAATAGCTTCCTGCTTGCCCATATCCACATCCTGCTGCTTTCTGCTTTTAGACAATGAAATAAGAGCAAGTGTGGGTACAACATTTCAAAGCAGAGTAAGAAATGAAAGTAACAACAGATATTTAGGGGTATTACACAGCATAACAGCAGGTGTTTGGAGGTATTGCATACCACAACAGCAGGTGTTTGGAGGTATTGCTCAGAATAACAGCAGGTGTTTGGAGGTATTGCTCAGAATAACAGCAGGTGTTTGGAGGTACTGCACAGCATAACAGCAGGTGTTTGGAGTCATTGCACAGCATAATGGCAAGTGTGTGGAGCTGGCTTTGATTAGCCAGAGAGAGTCTGTGCAGCATTTAATGGCAGGTGTGTGGAGCTGTCTTTGGTTCGCCAGAGAGAGAGAGAGAGAGAGAGAGAAAGAGAGAGTGAGTAAGACCAGCATAATGTGTGTGTGTGTATGTGTGTGTGAGAATTAAGCAGGTCACTATTATTGTTGTTAATTTTCTTGACAGTGACATCTGGGAAGGATGTAATCAAAACTTAGTTATAATTGCAACTTAGTTATAATTGCTGGGTTTGGAGAATGTCTGTGGATATAAATTTGCCCATAATTCATCACTGGACAGTTACATTTTCAATGAATGTGAGTTTTAAATAAAGAGGAGTTTACTATTGTTCATGCTATGTCTGTTTTCAATGTAAGAATATTTTTCATTGTTTTCTTTAGCAAAATGATATCAGTGTTTGCACTATTATTTTTGAAATAAAGGTTTTAAATCAAAACTCTGTAAGCACTCTAAAAGTACAGAAGAAAATAGTATGTACCCTGACAGGTTTGAACAGCGACCTGGGGAGAGAGAGCTAAAAATATACAGTACACTGGAATGGTTGTGACTGGAGGGGGACCTTGGTCCATTACTCTGCCTAGAGTTCCATTTAACCATGATCTGGCTCTGATGCTATTTAATTTGTGTATCGCAGCATGTTTTCTTTTATTGATTACTGATTTGTGTCACAAAAATACCCATTTCTTCTACAGCCGTATATCTGATGCTTCTCCATTATTCAGCACTCATAGTTTCATTTAGACTTCTTCTATTCGCGCCGGCTGATTGTTTGAGTAATCACTGCATGGTATATTTAAATTCTAATATTAGTTGACATGTAAAATGTGTTCTTATTATAGTAATAATGTAAAGTAATTTTTCTCATGAAAGACACTAGTGCAGTTATCTTTTAGATAAAATTATAGGTGTTGTAGTTATTAAGTTCCATGTATATGCTGTGTTGTCCATTGCTGGGCCATCAGTGATTATATTTCTTCTAATTTTTCATACTACAACTAAGCCTATGCTGAACTTCTGTATTGAAGTTCATATGATTACTCTGATGTTTTGAGGTCAGAGGTCCAGGTTTCCATAACATTTTCATGTCTTGGCCTTTGATTATTTTAAGTGTTTTCTAACATAGACCTCAAATAGATATAATTGAAATTCTAGTTCTCTCCACAATTCATCAGTAATAGACTTGCATCATTCTCATTCAGTCACCAGTGCAGAGTAAAGCCAAAGCCCTGAGTGATGGTCCAGTTATTCAGCTATTAACTCTTTTCTTTATTAAAGTGTTGTTTTTGTTATTATTATTATTACTTTCACTTGTATTGTCATCAAAGGCTGGAAATTCAGCAATGAAATCTGTTACCGTGTTTAAATCATTGTAACGTATACATTTGTTTTATATCACTGATTTCTGTAACTCACAGGAATGTTCTTTTAAATACAGATATTGAATACACATGGGAATGCACACTGCATACAAAATAACATCCACTTATTATGTAGCTCAAGAGTTGATCTGAGCAGCATTCTACATGTCACCGCATTCCTTACAAGAAATAGTAGGCTAGTATGAAATAGCACATATGTACAGTACACAGAGTGAAAGTCAAAAGAGGATAAACAACTCAACACACTATCTTTTAAGTACTCAAATATCCTGGGATGGGGCCCTAACTAGCATACTGTTTTATTCAGTTTTGTGTGTAAAAAACAATGCCTCCTTCACATGTCTTTATTTGCTATGATCCCAGATACCTAGCCATAGCCCAAACATTATTATCAAAGCCTCAACACTATGGCAGTATTGTTCTTAGACAGATATTCTAGTCATCTGTTTGATTAGTTTCTGTCATGAACAGCACATAGAACAAGTTAGGCACAAGGTGAATGTATGTTTTGACAGTTTCCTAGGTAATGGTTTAATGTAATAAAATTGACTGGAGAAACTCATTATACCCCCCCCCCCCCCCAAGCAGGATGCAGTATATGAAGCACAGACAGGTGTCACTAGGGTTAGACAATAATATTAATCCCCAAGAGACCAATATCTGGTATGCTACAAAAATTAATCAAACTGGACCGTATTATAGGATGTACAGTATAAGACAGCCACCCACCTGAGTAAGATGATCCTGATTGATAGCACCTACTAAGGAACCAAGCTTGAAGATGGAAAATACAGGATATTTTATAGAAATCCCTGCCCATCTAATGGAGTCCCACCTTCTACACTTAAAAGCAACTGTCTAATTGTTTTCTGGAATTCAGTACCTGCATAGTAAAACCAGTTAAGAGAATTGTTACTAGTACACTGCAGAGACAGAAGCCAGCGAGGGTGAAAGAATTAGCCACATACCATCCCAGTAACATTGTATTTTATTCAGAATAATTAATCCACATTTATCCTTGTGAATTAACTCAAAGGGCATAGATTAGGAAGAATTTCCACCAACAGACACATGATGATTTTATGCCCACATTTAGAATGACGATGAAGTTATATGGTTGTGTCAGTTTATAGAAAGGAGATGACTCTAAGGTTTCATTAGTTCAGATCCTTGGGTAATTTTAGTAGCACTGTAATCAAAGCAAATTACCTGTAAGTCTGTATTGAAAACTTGGTGAAATTGGTTGAATATTTCTGTCATAAACTGTTATATCGCTAGTGGGTGTGCATCTGCCCCTGGAGCTTTTATATGTTTTAGGAGTCTTTTTTTTTTTTTATTTTCATTTGCAGTTCAGAGCAGTGAAGGCTGTGCTGTTGCATCTTTCTCTATGAGTCTCAGCTTGTATCTCATGTAAGAGGTGTTATTCTAGGCCCATATCAAAATGGTGAGGGGAAAGCAAAGCAAATGACATTTTGTTCAAAAACAGTCTTCAGGAGTAGGTTACTGTCTTTCACCCCTTCCTTTCTTCCTTCCTTGATTTTTTCTTTTTATCCTTCTTAACTTAAAGAAACACAAGTAATGAAAATAATTTTCTTGAAAGGGTGGAGGTTGACTAATTCTTAAATTGTTAAATGTGTATGTTTTTTTGCTCCCATTAAAAACATAAATAAATCATCCTTGAGTAAAACTCTCAGCTCTCCCTATTTTGGAGGAGCATCCCTATTTTAGGGTGGAGTTACCCATGCAAATAATGAACCTATTTTTGGAGTATTTTTCTATTTTCATGCTTATCTTACCCTCTCACATGATTTTCTGAATCGTTATGATTTTTGAAGTTGTCTAGTACACAGAAAGCCACGCTACATGAGCAACATACTATTGGCACTAATAATTTAAAGAAAAAACCCTACATCTTACATTTTCCTTTTTCAGAATTAGACATAAATGACCTTGTGTGGTAGAATTCCACAATGCAGCACATTAAAGTATACAGGTTTTATACTGTCTCTGATAATTTGAATATATTTTCTATCATTTTGTCACTCTATTTTCTGAATGTGTTTCTGAGTAGTTTACCTCATTCCTACTAGAAACGGGAAGAGTTATGTGCTATTTGTATGTAGATTGTTTTGCTGATTAGAGGACATGATTTTTGACTGGATGTACCTACATTTCAATGCCTGTGTACCTATTTTCAATGTCTGCAGGCTGAGAGATATGTCATTGAGTGTATTTTTAAAGAAAATACTGCTTCCATAGCACAAAAGAATGTTGCTGTACTTTACATTTTCTCAGATATGTATGGTTTTTACTTTAGCTGCAAGGAGAACGTACATTTTCAGAGAGGTAACTGGTTCATTATAAATGTGAGCAACTTTGCTGCATTTCATTCCCCAGTGAAGCTAAAAAGCACGCAAAGCAGCTCATACCCAATAGGGAAAAAAGTGAATAAAAAAACGGATATCTCATGGAGAGTTCTGTTCATTGTCACTCATTCATATACATGACAGCATGTACTGCAGGGTCATTTGTTGTAGCAGTCAGTGTATCATATGTTCATCTTTTTGGAGCAATGCTGTATCATAACAGGTAAGTAGGTTTTGTGTGTGTGTGTGTGTGTGTGTGTGTGTGTGTGTGTGTGTGTGTGTGTGTGTGTGTGTGTGTGTGTGTGTGAGTGTGTGTGAATGTGGGTTAGCATTAGACTTAGGGCTAAGGAAAGGGACAGATCTGTATGTGCAAGTATGGGTGTGTTTTAGGGTTAGGGTAAGCGTTAGGTAAGGGAACAGATTTAATGGTGTATGTTTCTACTGGTGCATTTGTTTGTGTATATCTGTATGCATCATTCTAAACCCATCTTCTTTAGTGGTATTGTTAGGGAAATAATTTTTAAGGTGAAGTTTAGGGTTAGGGCAGGGTTAGGTTTAGGGCTGGGGTTAGTACATATTACTTTGGTGGTGCCCTGCTGTGCTAACCCTAATCCTGGACTTTACATAAAAAAGAATGTTCAGCAATACTACCACTCATCAGACCAACTAAAGGCTGATGTTATGAAGGGATTTATATAAAGATTTTAAAAGGAAATTGCTTTCTTTTGCAATCTTTACTATTTTAGATGCTTTGAGTATTTGGTAATGTGATTCTTTGCTATATTATGTCAAATGTTTTGCATTCCTTTTTGTGAAAAAGTGATGAATGACACTGTAATCTATGTGGCAATGTGTCCCCATTCTTGATTTATACCTGTGGCTGTTGATGAGGCTTAGCATTCTCACATACATGTCAGATTCCATATAGAATCTTGTTGCTTTGATACTTACCATGCCTTATCTCCAAACATAACCCATGAGGAAATATGTACTCCTTTTTATCATGACGTCATTTCTAATATGCTGATCCCTTTCCTAATACATATCCTAGCTTTCCTGAGTCCCTTCTGTAATCCAGAGATATTATCAATAAACTTAGTTTCTTTTTGATTTCTAGATGATTTGTGTTAAGCCAGTTGACATACACTGCTTACTGTGCATTTATTCAGATACTACCACTATCCAGAGCATCCCACACAAGTAGTCTGTAAATGTGTTTTATCATAGCTAATGAATTAATTACGGAAAAGTGTAGCCCTAACCCCATGCTTGTATACTGCTCTTTAGCCTCCAGCTCAATCCTCATTTTTAGCTGGTGGTTTTCATGCCCCCATAGCACTGACAATCACATCTCCTAGATTACATTTCATTAATCATGTGACTACATTACCATTTTATAACATGCTGCCATGTAAAACCTTGGCAATATGTTATCTTATTGCCATTCATAAAATGCTGTTATGGTTCCACTATGGTTCTTCCAGTAACTTCCAGGCAAAGGTGTGGCCAGATGAGCGTAACTGTAGGTATAGCTTGAAGAAAGACTAAAAAGAGGCTGTTTTTTGCCAAGCTCCCCACATCCTCATAAATGTATATATAGCAACACCAGAGCTTTTTAAACAACCATGGAGAACACTGAACAAAAGTGACTCATTGTCAGGACTGTCATAGAAGGAGCACCAGCAATGCTTTCCTGTTACATGCTGCACTCTTTCAATGTGGCTCATCCAGTTATAACCAAATCAAATTCTCAACAATCCACAAGTGGATAAAAAACACTAGTAACCGATAAAGGCGGATTGTTGAGAATTTGCCAAAAATCCTTTTATCTCAACCCCAAAGAAGCCCACATGCAAACCCCAAAAATTCAGGAGTACTATCAACAAACTCTTACACCCAGGGAACCCATCTCCTCCTAATTCATCCCCTAATAACTCTCTACTCAAAACTACCACTCTTCTGAACTCCTTCATTAACTCCAAAAAAAAAAACTAATTAAACCAAACAAGGCTACCTGCCTTGACTTTCATCCCCCTCCCACAGACAAAACTCCTTTTTCTATTAAGCCTGTCCCCACCTCCATCGTCAGATCACTGCTCTATAAACTAACCCCCTGCTCCCCTTCTGCTGACAACCTGCCTCCTCTATACCTCAAATTCACTGCCCCTTCTATCGTCTATCCAGTCTCCATCCTCATCAATAGATTAATTCAGGAAAAATGTGTCCCTAATATCTGGAAAAAGTTCTATATTATACCCTTACATAAAGGAGGCAACTCCACTGACCCCTCCAATTTCAGGCCTATCACGATTCTATCCCCTCTCTCTAAGATTCTGCAAAAGTACTTACACAAGCAGCTAATCTTATATCTCATTCAGGAAAATCTCTTCACTCCAACACAACACGGTTTCCGATCATATCATAGCACAGCTACAGTACTTCTGTCCTTCACTAACTCTATCACTACATCTCTTAATAGTAACATTAGTGTCATGCTTCTTCCTCGACCTTTCTAAAGCATTTGACACTGTATCTCACAAACTCCTTCTCTTCAAGCTCTCCCACTTTAATCTCCCTTTCTCTACTCTATCCTGGTTCTCTTCATACCTATCAAATAGTGCTCAGTCAGTCAAATGTCTCTCTGCAACCTCACCTTTTCTTCCCATTCAAACTGGTGTGGCCCAAGGCTCCATCCCGGGCCCACTATTATTTAACAACTAATAATCTCTACCAATCATGCCCTCTCTCCACGCTTATACAATACACCGATGACTCTACCATCATCAAAACCTCTGACAGTCTACCCCACCTACTCATCCTTATTCAAGACATCCTCCACTCTGTTCAAAGATGGCTCACAACTAACCAACTCCTACTTAATCACAATAAAAACAAAACTACTTCTCTTCCTTCCCAGGTCCCTCAAACACCTCAAAACCTCCTTCTCATTTTCTTCTCTAAACAACACTACTATTAAGGTCAAATCTCACACTAAACTTCTTGGTGTTTTTATAGAGGACAAATTTAAATTCGACATCCAGCTCTATAACTGCAACAAGAAGACACACCAAAAACTAGGACTACTATACAGAAATAAAAAATTCTTAACACAAGAATCTAAACTGTCCCTAGCTCAAGCCTACCTACTGCTTACCCTACTATACATTTCCCAAATCATCACTAACCTCCCCAAAAATTTGTCAACCAAAATTGAGCTTACCTACAACAAAATAGCTAGATTTGTCACTAATCTCCCCTATCACTCATATCAGTGCCTCTCCTTATAAAAACTCCACTGGTTAGAATTCCACAATCAACTCCTCCTGCCTCAACTCCTTCTGACACATACTGTCCTCCATCAACCCACAGCCTGTCCATCTCTAGCAACCATCATCTCTCCTTATGTCCCCAGTCGGGGACTTGGTAGCTCTGAGCAGCACCTCCTTCAAATCACCAAACCCAATAAAGCTGGAAGAAAAATGTTATATAGTCACTCAGTTAGCTCCTCTTGGAGCCAACTTCCTCTCCAAATCAGAGCTATCCAAAACCCAGCTAACTTCAAACTCACTATAAAGAAATATTTGCTTATCTCCTGGAACTGCCTCTGTAAAGACCTTACTTGAACCATCTCTACTCTGCCCCCCCTTTCTGACACTATTTCTCACTGATACCTATTTCCTATCTGTATTCTAGATTCTCCTGCTCTTTGACCTTTCCCTTCCACTATACTCTAATCTTCACTCTATACTTCTACCTCCTATCTCTCCCTCCTCTTTAATTCTATACCCCTCCTCTTCTTTCGCTTTGTGCCTCAATGTCTCTCCTGTATGCTTCACTACACTTATGCATAGATTAGTAATTTCCCATCCAATGTATGATTTTCATTGTTCATCATGCGCTTATAAGGCACACAATAGTATATTTCTATGTTTAAGTTTTCTCCTCTTCATACATTGTAACAAAAAAAATGTAATCTCTATTTTGTTGTATGTGTTTCCCAATAATTGTATGTTTAAATGCATTAATGAATGTATGTGTAAATACTTTATTGATTGTAAAAATTATTTGCTGTAATGGAGCTTTTCTCCTTGGTTTTTTGCTGAAACCGGGCACCTGCCCAGCCAGACAAACCCGGTTAACAAATGGCAAATAAAATAAATGAAATAAAATAAAGCCACACAGATGTCAGGCCATGAGGAAATTCTAGCAGGTCTCAATGAAAACATAATTTAATAACAGTTGACAACAGGAACAAAACAAAACTTTTTTTTTTATTTTATTCTTGTTGTCAGTTTTACTTAACCTTGTTTTCACTGTAACCTGCTTGGGATTTCCTCTTGGACTGACATTTGTGTGGTTTTAGTGGTAACTCATCCAGTTATGAGTCAGAATGACAAAACTCAAAAGGGATATAGAGGACTATCAGCATCATGTTAGTTACCCCCCACCCCCCTCAAAGAATTATGAACACAATAACAGAATTAAACTGAGCAATGTTAGAGGAAATAACTATTCAACAGACACTTGGAGGGAGGAATCAGGTAGGGGTAACTATGATACCAACTTTCCACCCCTAATGAATGAAGATTCATCATATTATCAAAACAGAAATCGACAGGATTTCCAGAATTTTCGGAGAGGGGGTGGGAGAAGGGGGAGAGGGAGGTATTAAATATGACCACACACAGCCCCACCCCAATTGTTACCCCCACACCAGATCATTCTGATTCTTTTATTACAGACAAAGATGATGAGATATTACAAACAGGGACCACCCACTCTTTTAAGAATTTTTCAATTTACAATTATAGTAATATTGCCATCAACAAAGGACACTTTGACCTTCTCAGCAAAGGGTTTAAATATATTCCTAGCACTCGAGGTGACTTGGTACAAACCATCATAGACACTAAGCTGTTTCTCCGGAAGGTCAATTTACAAGCCATTCTTCCCCCTTCTGAACACCTACAGTCAGGCCTTACTAGGTGGAGTATCTACAACCCGCCCCTCCACCCCCAAATCAAGAATCTAGACACTGTTCTGGAAAAAGAAATCAGAAGGGAGTTCAAAACATACAACAAACAAAATAACCTCACAGAAAAAGAACTGGAAACTTTGAATGACTTAAGAAACAACACACAAATCAGAGTCATGAAGCCAGACAAGGGAGGGGGAGCTGTCATCATGGACAACATTACTTACGAAAGTAAAATGAACAGTATCCTCAGGGAGGAAAGTAAATACAGAAATGTATCCATCAATGAGGTGAATGTGGCCTATCAAAGAATTGATATGATCTTGGACAACATGATAATGGAGGGAACGATAGACAACAAGTTGCACAAATTTCTGTATGTACCAAAACCTAAGATTCCAATTATTTTTGGTATACCTAAGGTACACAAAAATGTCTATGACCCTCCATTAAGACCCATTGTGTCAGCTGACAATTCTAAAACACTTCCCATGGCCAAATTTGTGGATCTCAAGACCAAGCACATTTGTAACAACAATGAATATATCTTAAAAGACTCATGGGACCTACTCAGGAACATCACTAAGGACCTTTGGACGGAGAATCTCATTTTTGTAACGATTGATGTTGTTGATCTCTTCACATGCATTCCTCATCAGGAGGGGATGAGTATATTTGAAGAAATGGTCTTTCTGGACAAGACACTCACACATGCAGAGAAGGTAACCATAGTAGAACTTACAGACACAGTACTGAAGTACAACTTTATTACATTCAATGGAGAGTTCTACCAACAACTCAAGGGAGTAGCTATGGGGGCGGCCTGCGCACCCACCTACGCCAACATTGTTCTAGCTGGATGGGAATCCCATTTCATCATGGATTCAGAATATTGAAGATACTGGTCTTTATACAGACGCTACCTGGATGACATTGTAATTTTTTGGACAGGAGGCCATGAGAAATTAAATGAATTTCTCGATTATATCAACCACACTACCAATTTTTTGAGATTCACACATTCCATATCAACCGACAGGTTGCAATATCTGGATATTGAAGTGTACAAGAATGATAACAACAGTGACTTGGAAACCAAGATTTTTAGGAAGAGCACTTTCTGTAATTCTTTTTTACATTTCAACAGTGCACACCCCCCACACTGCAAAAGGAACATTGTCAAAGGACAATTTGTCAGAGGTAGTCGTATGACCAGCACAGACAATGATTTTCTTTTTGAATGTAACATTTTAGAAGGCATGTTTGGGGCAAGAGGATACCCATCTGATTTTATTAAGGACATAAGAAAAGAGGTTGAAGAAAACAGATCAACAAAATTCAGACCTATTAAGGGCTGTAAGATCAACACTATAAGCCTCACCTCCAATGCTGATGCCTTTGAGAACCAGCTTGCTACCAACAAAAATGACCAAGAAGAAGTATCTGAATATCAATCAGCCCTAGTTCTAGAATTTAACTTGTTTAATTCCAAAGTAAGAAGAATATTTCAAACAGAATGGAACAAATTCATTTCTTTCTCGGATATTACAAACTTAAAAGAAAAGACTCCGAAAACAGTTTACAAGAATGCACACAGCATTAAAAAGTTGTTAGAAAACAACAAAACCAACAACAACAATTACATGACAAAAACAAGAAACATCAACAACGGCACTTACCAATGCGGTCATTGCAATCAGTGCAAACATATTTCCAATACTAAAGAGATATATCTAGAAGCTAGAGGCATAAATATATACAGTACAGGACAACACAACTGTGAATCTCAAGGAGTAGTATACATGGCTCTATGTTCCAACTGCAATTCATTCTATGTTGGAAAAACAGAAAGAGTATTAAAAAGAAGAATATATGAACATCTGTACGAGATTCTAAAGAAAAAAGAAACTAATGCCCTATACAAACACACCAAAATTTGCAAGGACTTCAGATTTTCCTTTTTTGTGTTGGAGCAGGTGGATAAAGATTTGAGAGGGGGTCCCTGGGAAGAATGGCTTGAATTTAAAGAACTATGGTGGCAAATTTTACTAGAAGCCACCAAACAGCCTGGCCTTAATGAATGCATATCCCTGGTCCCTGTATTAAAATTAAGGGCAGGCAAAATATAAACTATACATGTTATAACCTCAAAACAACAGCAGGTGGTGCTATTGTACCAAACACAGTCCCCAACCATAAACAACATCAATAAATTTAGATACTTTACATTCTTATTAACGCACTGTAGGTTTTATTTTCATTTCATTGTGTTTATTGATCTACTTTTTATATGACTCAATCATTAAACCACCAACCTATTTTAAAACAACATGATTACTTGTGTGAAAAGGTTTTAAGTATATCTTAACATTTTTTATTTCGTGTAGATTTTAATTCTTAATGAGCCCCATCACATCTATTGGCTTAGCCCAAATGCAAAGTTTTCTAATGGTTCTAATGGTTAGTGTTTGTCCTTAGAGGAGTGGTTTAAGGCAGTAACTTGTAGTCTATTGGCCATTTTGGGTCATTTCCTGTCTTTTCCAGCCCCCTGCTATAAAGCGCGTTTTAGCGCGCTTAAACTATTCGGGCTACCTAAAGTCCACTCTTCAAATTTTCCCTTAAAACTACCTTCCTTGTGCTATACTACTGATCTAATCAGCGTATCCTAGAACTAAAAGGATCATCTTTACTTGACTCCAAGTAGACTATTCTCTATCTGTTAAACCTAGCACTTGCTCCTACAGTACTTATTACCTTGATACGGCACTCTTGTCATAGATAGTACCCCAAAAAGGCAAACCCCCATTTCTCGGTCACCCACGTCCCTCAGAATCTTTTTAAAAGTTTTTTGTCTATTCCTTCTAGCATGTCGAGGGATCAGTTACTAGTGTCCTCTCCTGCTCAGCTGGTGAACCTGGGAATATTGAGGCAGTGTTACAATTGCCTCATGTACACAGACAACCCTCTCCTCCTCCCACAAAACACAAATACATGCGAGAGATGCAACTATACGGCCAAACTGGAGGCTGAGCTCTCTCAACATAGGACTGGCAAGACCAGTCAGGAGGAGAAGGTTACCACACACACTATAGACCCAGTCTCACATAGTACCACCACAACCTCAAATCATACACATAAACACACAAAGACATACTCGGAGGCTCTGATCAAAAATCTACCAAAACAGCAGAGGCCACCAAAGCAGACACCCAAACAACCACCACCTCAGAACACAACACCTGCAACACATAGACCTCACAGTCAGAGTGTCAAACAGTCACAGCCCTTAAGGCCAAACACAATGCCAGACACACTAGTCATTGGTGACTCCATAGTCAGACACACTGACGTCCCGCTCACCAGACTGAGTAAGGAGAAGGTCACAGTAAGCTGCCTGTCGGGTGCTAGAATCCGCCACATAACGCAAGCACTCAGGTCTCTCAACAGCAGGTACAAATACGACTCAGTCATTGTCCACGCTGGTGTAAAAGACCTGAGACGTACCTCCTTGGACTACATGAAAAGAGACATTGAGGAGCTCTCTGATTATGTAGCCCAGGCAGGTATGACCCTGACCTTGAGCAGTATCCTACCTTCACCAAGAATGATGCCTCAATACAGAGATAAGATGATCAGCTTTAACAATTGGCTTAAGTACTGGTGTCATTCAAAGGGGATCCAGTGTCTGTCTGCCTGGGATGACATGCTGGACAAGCCACGCTGCTTCAAGGGACGGCTTGCACCTGTCACCCTGGGATTCCGGATATTGGCAAAGGCTCTTGCCACCCCATAGTGCCTTTTTAGGCAAGGCTCAAATTCTAAACCTACCACCCTAGAACACAAAAAGGAAAAAACTAAGGGTAATGCTGCTCAATGCCAGAAGTCTAAATCTCAAAATGCACGCACTCGAGCCCTTCTCAGTATGGAGAACATCGATGTCTGTGCTGTGACAGAAACCTGGTTCAAGGCTCCTGAGAGCACCCCAGCACTATCAGGTTTTACCTCATATCATGCGTTCCGCCCCAAAATCCGGACAATACTAAGAAAGGAGGGGGTATCCATATTCATCAAGGACACCCACACCTCAAGACTGGTGGCAACGCATGATGCATCGGAGACCATCCAGGTGCAATTAACCATAGGCAAGACTGCTCTGCAAATTGTAGCATGTTACAGGCCACCCTCACAAACTCAGGAACCTCACATGGCCTTCCTGAAAACACTAGAGGGGATAAATGTATCACCAAACACCATCATACTAGGTGACTTCAATTACCCTAATATAGACTGGGAACACTACTCAAGCCCAAACACCCTAGCCCAAAAGTTCCTGGAGTTCATAAACTCAAATGCCATGGAAAAACTAGTCACCATCCCCACAAGAGGAGATAACATACTTGATCTCATCATCATGAACATGGGAGCACAATGTTCAACACCGGAAGTATACTCCTCACTGGTGAGATCAGATCACAAACTAATCTCGCTGGAGGTCCTCATTCCACCCCCACCTGAAATAAAAAAGACCACAGTAAAGAACTTCTCGAAAGCCGACTTCACACTTCTAAAGACTAGTGTGGTCTCCTTTAAGGCCCCCGAGCTGGCGGAAAACAGTACTCAAGCCGCTGAATCACTTACAAATGCCTTCTACCAGCACCTGCAGGACTGCATGGATAAGGCAATCCCAAGCAAAACAAAGACTCTCTGTACCAAAGGTAAGCGTCCAGTCTGGTGGACCCCAGCCATAAACAAACTCTACAACAAAAGGAGGAAGCTACTACAAGATAGAGCAAAATCCTTAAAAGGTAAGACACCCTTGATCACTATAAGTAAAAACTAAGAGCTCTCATAAAATCATCCAAAGCAAATTTCGAGAGAAAAATAGCTAAAGACTCAAAAGACAATCATAAGGCCTTCTTTAGCTATGTTAGAAACCTGGGAGGAAACTCCCAGATATGCTCAGAACTAGTTCAAAATGATGTGAAGATTACTGATCCTACAGACATTGCCAACATACTGGCTGACAGGTTCAGTGCAAACTTCTCCCCTCCCCACAAGGAGAGATATCTATACCAAACGATTGCAGCCCCCAAACATCTCCAATGCCCAAGTGAGAACTGCTCTCTCCAAAGCAAAAACACAGCATCCATGGGACCTGATGGTGTCCCCGGCTGTGTGCTCCACGAACTCAATGAGGAATTAAACCCACAGCTAGGACAGCTGTTTAATCAAAGTCTTACCTCTGGATACGCACCCAGGAGTGGCGCACTGCAACTGTGGTCCCACTTCACAAAGGCGGTGCCTCCACCGACCCTGGAAATTACCGCCCATTAGCTTGATAAGCCTTATCTGCAAAGCCATGGAGAGGATCATAATGGACCTCATAAATAAAGACATAGGGAATTTGCAGACTTTGGATCCAACCCAGTTTGGCTTTGTCAAAGGCAGATCATGCCTTTTAAACTTGGTTGACTTTTTCAAACAGTCACCAAAGCCATTGATGAGGGAAAGGCAGTCCATACAGCCTACCTCGATCTGGCTAAGGCCTTTGATACAATACCCCACTCGGGTATCATTGAAAAACTCATCAGCTTAAATGTTAACCCATACATTACAAGATGGGTTGCAAACTGGCTGAGTGACAGAACCCACAGGGTCAGAGTTGCTGGCGCCATGTCAGACTCAAAGCCTGTCACAAGTGGTGTCCCACAGGGCTCAGTCCTGGGCCCACTCTTGTTTGGCATCTACTTTTCTGAAGTACAAGCAAACACAGGAGGGTTATGGCTGACAAAGTTTGCAGATGACTGCAAACTGGGCGCCATAGTAGAAAATACATCTGACACAGATATCCTTCAGAAGGGTCTCACAGAAATGGATAACTGGTGCCAGAGCCACGGCCTAAAGTTGAATGCCAAAAAATGCATAGTCATACCCTTCGGGAAAAACAAGGTTACCCCTAGCTACCAAATAGGTGGCAATCCACTGAGCACAGAAGAAGTTATCAGGGACTTGGGGACCCAGGTTGATAGTAGTCTGTCATTCGACACCCATGTAGCTAAAGTAGTTAGGAAGACCTTCTACATTGCCCACCTTATCATGAAGGGATTCTCATCTAGATCAAGGGAGGTCATAGTCTCCCTTTACTCATCACTCATCAGACCAATGATTGAGTACAATGCCCCATTCGGAATGTATCTGACCCGACACTTGCAGCAGCTGGAGAGGCCACAAAAGTTCCTCACCAAAAGGATAAAGGGTCTCAAAAATCTGTCCTATGCTGCCCGACTGAAAGAACTCCAGCTCTATTCAGTCGCTTACCGCTTGCTCAGAGGTGACCTTTGCCTAACATACAAGGCCATGTCAAACCCAGATTTGATGAATATGCTTCACCTCAAAAATCTAGCTCCATCAGAGCCACAAGGGCAGGAGACTTAAACCTCGACACGGCTATTAATAGAACGTGCTGGAGGGATAGATTCATCACCCAAAGACTCCCTATGCTGTGGAACAAAATCCCGGTATATGTGAGGCAGAGCACCTCGCTGGCCTTGTTCAAGAGAAATCTTGACCAATGGATGGGAGATCGCAGATATAACCCAGGGATTACCTCAGTGTCACTGCTCGACAGAGGCACAGCAAAATAATGGGTATAGTTCCCCATACTAAAGGGGTGGCGTAAGCCACAAAACGATGGGCTAGGCTTGTAAATGCCCTCGGGCAGATAGCCTAGTATGAACCTATGAACCTATGAATATATAAAGATTAGTTTCATTACATTCAGTTGTCTGATGAAGTCTCACTGTCTAGTGGACGAAAACGCTGTGTATGTTTGGAAAGCGTTAATATTTGTTTGAATCACACGTTTTGGATTACCTGTTGCTGTCTTTTGTGAATCAATAAAGTGCGGTTACTTTGGAGTGCTCTCTCCTTTTTCCTTTTAATGAGTCAGAATGAGTTGTAACATCAGGCAGTGGTTCCTCAGCATTTAACTACTTCTGCTGCTAAATAGTTTCAGAGTCTGAATGCAGTGCTTTGCTCCCTGCAGGCACATATTCTATGGTATTCAGAGAGGGTATACAGGGTGACACAGTTTGCATCAAGTTTCTAGTCAAACATTATAGTTGTAGAGGCTGTTGCATTCATATCAGACTCTGGGCTGGATTCAATAAAGCCTACACGCTGTGCTAAAACCATGTGCATGTCACTTGATGATGCGCACATAGTAGCACACTGTTTTGAATTCAGTAAGTGGCCATGCAAACACGGTAACCATAATGGCATGCTATTTACTGCATAAGCAGCTGAATTGTATGCTAATCAACCAATCCAAGATGAAGGGGGTCCCTATTATTTTAGCGAATGCAATGAATTGTGAACGCTGTTTAGTCGAACTTCATTATGCGAAATGGCAAAATACTGAAAGCATGGAACAGTGATTTTTTTCCTAGGGAAAAAAAATCACTGGGCCGTTTTCGGGACTTTGCTATTTCCTCCACTCTGGTGAGATCTCAGAGTTGGTATATTTAAGTGAGGGGGTGTGTTTGACATTTTGGGTTTTCGGGGATTGTGGGTCGATTATATAGCGTTCTCAATTCATTGTGTTAGCTTATATAATATAGACCCAATGGAGGAGCTATTAAACAAGCTGTAAAGTAATTGCATATACTCGGTGCAGGTTTTGCCTGAGAATTACAAAACCTATTGCAATACACCCATGGAAACTACTTTACATGGAAACAATGTTAGGGGCTGCTGTTGTTCTTATATATGTGTATGTGCAACAGACCCAAGTCTTTGCTGCTGCTGCTGCTGCTGCTAACAGACCTTGGCCAAGAAGTAGAAGGGTAATTAGAACCTTTTTAACTTCTCATGGTCTGTATGAGGTGGAAATTGTAGAGCGATACAGGATGGATAGAGACACACTACAGGAACTCTGCACCCTCTGTCGTCCTCAACTGACAGTAAGTGCAAACCAAGGGGAACCAATACCTGTGGAGACTAAGGTATGTGTACCACTCAGAATATTAGCTACAGGAACCTTCCAAAGACCAACAGGGGATATCCCGGGTGTGTCAAAGGCATCGGCATCTGGGATCCTCCAGCAATTCCTGAATGCTATACTACAACATGCCAGGGACTACATACATTTTCCCAGTACACCTGAGGACAGAACTACAACTCTGCAGGATTTCTGCCCCATAGCACACTACTCTGAAGTCTTGTGTGCCACAGATTGCATGCTCATTAAAATCAAAGCACCACTTGGGGAACAGGGAAGGCTATACATAAATGGAAAGGGCTTCCACTCCATTAATTGCCAGGTTATGTGTAATGCTAAGGGAATCATCCTGAATGTGCATGCTGACAACCCAGACAATTACCATAGTTTCCATATTTGGCACAATTCTCAACTCTGTCATAGGTTTTCTAGGGGTGATATCCATCAGGGTCATTTACTGTAGGATGCAGGTTATGCACTTGAGCCATGGCTGATGATGCCAATCAGAAATACACACCCACCCACCGAAGAATGGTATAATGAGGCACATGCTCAAACAAGAAATATCATAGAGCATGTATATGGGCTGCTGAAGTCACCGTTCCAGTCCCTAGATACTTCTGCATTACAATACCCATACTTGTGATAACATTTTCACTGTCTGTGCCATCCTTCACAATATTATTCTGAGAAAACAGCTTCAGCATGAACAACAAGTGGATGGGGCACACATCCCACCACCACTGGCAAGGTCACCACAGCCACATGCAGGTGAGGAGTCAGAGGAGGAGCCACCAACTGCTGTGTGTGTAGTCAGACATAGGCGTGCAGAATATGACCTCACCCTGGCCAAGAGGCAATGGATAGCACACACGCTCACACCTAAGGGGTAAAACCCTCATCCTATGCACATGTGTACAGTCACATTGATGCCAGACAATACTGACAACCTTTACTTAGTCATGTAATGGCTGTGTAATGCTAGCATCACATATAGTCTGCCCCAGATTAAAACTCTTACAACTGCCAGTTTTCCCAAGGTAAGTGTTGAACCTGGAATTAGAAAATAACTAGCTAAGAACACAAATGAATGGCATATTCTTGCATACTGTTACTTGCTAGTGTACTAAGTAGAAGGTAGGTGATTTTTACAGCAATGACATCAATATGTGACAGCGCTGACTTATGTCAATAGATGTGTTATCTATCAAGTAATAGGCCTCATGCATCAAAGATTCAAACATTACAAAAACCTATAAGAAAGCAGTAAACATTTCAAAAGAGCATCACAAATACATATATACTCAGCACTCAGTCAGCTGTGCACCCTGGTCATCAGACAAGAGACTTGTGTATTCCTGAATCCAAACAACAGAAAATCAAGGGTATGGCATAGTTATCATCATTTACACAGGGTGCTGCTTGAGGGAGCAGCATGCCAAGGCTGACACAAAAGGTAGTGAGTGAGTGTAAAAAGACAGATAGGCAGAAATTCTGATAAAGTATCAAATGACCACTAAGACAGAATGAGCTATAAGCCTCATGACTGACCCATGGAACTGTTATGTGTGTATGTGTCTGTATAGGCACTCGAGGTGGACTGTTTGCATGAGTGTCTGCAAGAACAAAACCAAGCTCTTTGCTAGTTCTACAGCCTGGTATGTTGGAGTAGTGTGAGCCATGCATGGTATAGGTGACAGGTCATCCCTGACTGTGAGAACTGGCTCTACTAGGAGTTGCACTGGCATGTCCATGCCCATGGTCAGATGTACTGTTGCTACCTGAATGTGGCTGATGTCTGCCGGATGAGGTTTCCTCATGACTATGAGCAGGACCACAATACCATGGCCTACCGCATCTGGGTATGGATACTTTAATCACTGAGAGAGCAATGGAAGTAGTACCACAATGGAAGCAAGATCGGGCATGGCCTCATTGGCTAATATCAGATGATGATGACATCCACATGGATGCCATTCCTCTCCCAGCCGACATTCCATCACAGACACTGCCTGTTCAATTGTGTCAATCACCCTATCCATTGAATCAGCAACATGTCAGACGCAGTCATGCATGCCAGCCTGTGCCACATCTACAACCCTAAGCATGTTCTCGGAGAACCTATTTGAATGTGCCTGTGCCTCCAGATCTAAACATACATTGTGTGGCACGTAAAGATACATTTATTTATTTATTCATTTTACATTTATTAACTGGGAAAGTCCGACTTGGTACATAGCCAATTTTCAGTGGAGGCCTAGGGAGAAATACTCCAGATGCATGTCTTTGAACGTGGGAGGAAACCAGAGCACCCAGAGAAAACCCACATGAATGCAGGGAGGGCATGCAGACTCTGCACAGAAGGCACTCCAGCTGAGAATTGAACCAGAGAACCTCTTGCTGTGAGACGACAGTGCTACTGCTGCACCACTGCACCGTCCAGCCAACCATCACATCAGAATCAGATAGAGGTGGGCATCAGGCCTCCTCTCAGCACCCCTAACATCCCTTCTGCATCAACCAGCACTGAAGCCTTAGTAACCACACTATCCTGATCAAGTATGTTACTCTCCGCCTGTCCAATATCTGAGGGCTCACTGTAATACATATCCATAGGCCTACTGGCTGTATCTGATGGAAATACAGGGGGTGGCTGAATGCCAACCTCAGTGTCAGATTCAACCTCTACACCCTCCGACTGTGCCTGTATTTGGCCATCATCATCATTAGAGTATGCCAATACTCTGACATCAGGTGGTAAGAGTCCTACAATTCCACTGTCAGGATCAACTATGATAATAAGCAAAAAACACAGGAAAGAAATTAATGCCTACACTGCAATTTAATATATGATAACAAACTAACACTGCTGCCAGTATCAGCGATACATACACACTCATGACACCCACCTCACACATATGGATAAATGCATTTTTCTAACAAGTGGTCATCAATAATCAAATAAATACGTTTGGCTTACCATGTGCAGATAACTCTATACTTGCTATGGTGGCTAGTCCTGGAAGAAGTTAAGCAAAAGATAAAGGCACAAATGATCATCACAATTCCAATAACACATGGGGGATAGAATGTTTGCCTATATGGCCATCAACAATGCTTTTAACTGAAACTTGGGTGGCAAACAAAGCTCATGTGTAATAAACAAAAATATGTTAACTGAATCAGTTTATCAAAAGGTTCATTCAAAAAAAAATTTAAAACAACATGAACTATTACAAAATATTTTACTATATAAGAAAATGTTATAAATTGACATATGTAAGCTTACCTGGAAGATCTTCCTGGCACAAACATATTCTCCCAGAAACATCAGCACCAACATCAATCACATGTTGTGTACTTTCCTCTGAGCTCTCTTGATTTCTGACAATGGACAGGAACTCTTCATTTGGTGTCATTGGTGGCTCTGCAGCAGCCCTGCCCCCAGTAGCCAGCTGTTCACGGACAACTGCAGCTGTTCTCCTCTGGGCTGATGAAATCATATCAGTGGCACTATGACACACCTGATCATAAGTATTGCTGCGACCCCTTACTGCATTTACTTCATTGAATATCTGGTTCCAAAACTACATTCTGTCAGCCATATTCCCACGTCCTCTTGCAAACAGAAAGGCACCACTGCAGCTGATTGTTTGCACAATGACATCATTTTCTGAGTCACTGAAAGGGGGTTTACATGGATTGGTATGCTTGTGTACCATACTCCTATGTGACATAAAACAGAGAAGAATATAACACATAAATATCATATAAAATTACATTTTTGCTTATATACACATATATATTTTCATCATTAACCACTGGAGACACACAGTTCAGTTATTAAAATGTAAGTTTTTTCTGGTTGTACCATATCACGCTCATACACAAACCAATTTGTTTCATCAAAAACAAGGAATAACAATGGAATAATGCACTGTTTGTCACCTAAAGAACTGGATGACTACATTTCAAGAGTGAACCTCTTGAAGACAACTTTTGTTGTGGCAAAACGCCACAACACACAAATGGTACTTGGATTAACCATCTCCATAACAACTGGAGAATGACATTTACAAGGCAAAACACATTAGTCGATTGTTATAAATGCTTTCAGAAACATTTCTCATAAAATAAGTAAGTACATATTTACAACAGAAAAGTCAATTTTATATGATTGCCAGTCACTTCTCCCTTTGCCCAGCACTCCCCTAGAGGTGTCTATTAGCCATCTTAGAAGCCTAACACATCTTTGTGATTGACAATATAGGACATTACATTTCACTGAAATAACATAGAAGAGTGTAAGATAACTAGTTGTAACAATGACACTTGTAATGAAAGTTAAAAAGGCTGTCTATTTGAGAAAATAAGGTGCCTGACAAAAAAAAATGCCTCTGCTAACAGTGAACTTATAAGAAGTGCATATAGATAAAAGTTCCCTTTTCTAATATGTATATATATATATATGTGTATATATATATATATATATATATATATATATATATATATATATATATATATATTTATAAAATATTGTCCTTGTGAACAAAACTATCATGTACTTGAAAAACGCAATCATATCTTAGCAAGATCAGAAGGCTTCTGTGCATATAAATCCAAACTAATAGCAATCTTTTCCTGTGTTCTCCACATACACAAGTCTCCTCTCCTCACCTGTATTTTCCCTAGGTACATGGTTACCTTTTTATAATGTAGATTCAGGCCTCTGAGAATGGTGAAGATGCAGATGATGTATGAAGTTATTGGAGTTGTTGAATGCCAAACGTTTAACTTCATGCAGCACATGTAAGCATAGTGTAGAAACTACCTCAGTGTTAGTTGCTAATGGATTGCAACTGTGAATAATTAGTGGTACAGGGAAGGAAGACAAAACATCAGTTCAAGGCTACATTACCAGCAGTGGGTGTATCACCCAGGATACGCTTGCAAAGTGTAAAAGTAACTGTAGCAAGGTTTTAAATGGAATTGAACAGCACACATTTCTAATTTTTTCACTAATAGCCAAACTCTCCTGCCTGTGCTGAAAACTGTTTGTGTTTTACTGTCATATAATTTTATCATACGTTTTAATGATGATACAAAATGTCCTATAGACTGCATGTCTGAGAGTAAAGCCCAAATAAGGGAAGAATGTTAACACAATACAAAGTGATGACAGAGCGGCATTTGTGCAAACAATATTCATAACTGCTGGTGTGATCACTCATAGGTTCATAGGTTCATAGGTGTGTACTAGGCTAATGGCCCTAGACCCTTTACAAGCCTAATCCATAGGATTACCCTGGCATCATGCCACCTGACCTTAGTTACTAGTGCCTCTGTCAAGTAAAGCCACTGGAGTGATCCCTGGGGTGTTTGATATCTGTTCCATAGCATGGGCAGTCTCTGGGTTATGAAACTATCCCTCCAGCATGTTCTATTGATTGTGGTAATGAGGTTGAGGTCTCTGGTGCTTGTGGTGTGGAGGGATTGGGATTTCTTTAAATGCAGTATTTCTAATAGAGCTGGGTAAGACATGGCTTTGTAAGTCAAGCAGAGATCGCCTCTAAGCAGGCGATATGAGACTGGAGATTTTTGAGTCTGTCCATATAGGACAAATGTTTAAGGCCTAGGATCCTCTTTGTGAGGTACTTTTGTGGCGTCTACAGTTGTTGCAGGTATTTAGTGAGGTACATGCCAAATGGGGCATTGTACTCAATTATTGGCCTAATGAGGGAAGAATAGAGGGAGACAATGAACTCTTTCTTCCTGGATGCAAAACCCTTTATGGACTTTCTGACCACAGTGCCAATGTGGTGGTCAAAAGAAAGGTTGCTGTCAACCTGTGTTCTCAGATCTCTTATAACTCATTCTGTGTTCAGTGGACTACCATCAATGTGGTAATTCATGGGAACCAGGTTTTTCTCAAAGGGGATGACAACACATTTTTTGGCACTGAGCTTAAGGCAATGGTTCTGACAGCAGTCGTTGGTCTCAGTGAGGCCTTTCTGTAGGATATCAACATCACTTAGGGAGTTAATAATAGCTAAATAAAATAAAAAAGGTCTGAGAAACCACAAATACAACTGCTGAAATTCTGTCTTTAATGGAAACACATAAAGTTATTGAGCGCTTTTGTCTCAATAAGAAAGAGACTTCCTCAGATTACAATGCAAAATAAATTGAGCCATTTAAATAGTCTCTCTCTCAAATCTCTACCAATCACATTTAAAACACAATTAGCCTTAATGACAGACCATTAAGTTTTCAAAAATCCTGGATATGATAAATGCTGCAACAAAGCAGTCTGTATGTTAAATTATTGTAGTTTGCACCGATAATATATATATATATATGGGTCTCCTTCTAATGCCCGAAACGCCGTTTCGCCGACAGGGAAATAACCGACGCCAGAAACCCGACAACGCAGTTGACCGACACGCTCGAATCCCGACAGACGGAAGACCGACAAGGGGAATGTGTAAGCGCGACCTGGTAAGTATGCGATAGTGAGGGATGTAGGAGTAGGGAGCGGACAGGTAAGTGTTGAATACGCAGGGATGTAGGGTTAGGGTGTGTGATAGGTGAGTGTGCGGTAGTGTCGGAGCTTGGGGTTTGGGGTGTGTAAGTGAGTTAGGGTTAGGGTGCAGGTAGGGAGTGTGTGCGGTAGTGTCGGAGCTTGGGGTTTGGGGTGTGTAAGTGAGTTAGGGTTAGGGTGCAGGTAGGGAGTGTGCGGTAGCGTCGGAGCTTGGGGTTTGGGTTGTGTAAGTGAGTTAGGGTTAGGGTGCAGGTAGGGAGTGTGTGCGGTAGTGTCGGACCTTAGGGTTAGGGTTTGGGTTAGGGCTAGTGGATATGTGTTGTAGTGTACTGTGTTGTTGACGTGTAGTGTGTCGGTGTTATGGTGTTCGGTGTTTCGCGTTGTCGGGTTTGTGTGTTGTCGGGTTTCTGGCGTCGGTTATTTCCCTGTCGGCGAATCGGCGTTTCGGGCATTAGAAGTAGACCCATATATATATATATATATATATATATATATATATATATATATACAAAAGCTACCCACTTATCATGTATTTTATATGATTTTTTATATTTTGCTTGCTTTTTCATGTAAGATGGATACAATAGAAATTGCGTCATTTAAACCTGGGAAAAACATGGAAGCTAACCTAAGCTGCCATTCTGTTTCTTTTTTCTTTACTGTGTTTTTTTCAGTCCACCCCCCCAGGGTCAAGCTTAATAATTTCCAAAATTCCAAATAAGAATTTTTCAAACTTCGCACAAAGCTGGGAGTGTTTAAGTAATGCACTGTTTTGTTTCCCATTCCTTATAACATTTACATGCTCATATATTCTATATCTTAGGGGACGCTCAGTCTTGCCCACATAAAAATGAAAACATGTTGCACAGATACCCAGATAAACTACCCTATTCGTCCTGCAGTTGCCTTTCCTAAATAGATCTTTACTGTGCATTCTGTTGTTTAAAATAAATACATTCTCAGTCCTCATTTGAATAGGTCAAACATGTATCTAGTATGAACTATACTTGCAACTTCAAGGAAGTGTATAACAAGAAGATGGAATACAAACACAATACCAACTTTGGAAGACTACTGCATGCTTCACCTCAAAAAAATGAGATCCCTCAGAATCACTCGTTCTAGTGACTTGAACCTATGTACAACAATAAACAGGACATGCTGGAGGGATAGATTCCTGTCCCAGCGACTCCCCTCACTCTGGAATAGGTTCATAGGTTCATAGGTTCATACTAGGCTATCTGCCCGAGGGCATTTATAAGCCTAGCCCATAGTTTTGTGGCTTACGCCACCCCTTTAGTTTGGAGAAACTATGCCCATTATTTTGCTGTGCCTCTGTCGAGCAGTGACACTGAGGTAACCCCTGGGGTGTATCTGCGATCTCCCATCCATTGGTCAAGATTCCTCTTGAACAAGGCCAGCGAGGTGCTCTGCCTCACATAAACCGGGATTTTGTTCCACAGCATAGGGAGTCTTTGGGTGATGAATCTATCCCTCCAGCACGTCCTATTAATAACCGTGTCGAGGTTTAAGTCTCCCATCCTTGTGGCTCTGAGGGATCTAGATTTTTTGAGATGAAGCATGTTCATCAAATCTGGGTTTGACATGGCCTTGTATGTCAGGCATAGGTCACCTCTGAGCAAGCGGTAAGCAACTGAATATAACTGGAGTTCTTTCAGTCGGGCAGCATAAGACAGATTTTTGAGACCCTTTATCCTTTTGGTGAGGAACTTTTGTGGCCTCTCCAGCTGCTGCAAGTGTCGGGTCAGATACATTCCGAATGGGGCATTGTACTCGATCATTGGTCTGATGAGTGATGAGTATAGGGAGACTATGACTTCCCTTGATCTAGATGTGAATCCCTTCATGATAAGGTGGGCAATGTAGAAGGTCTTCCTAACTAATTTAGCAATATGAGTGTCGAATGAAAGGCTACTGTCAACCTGGGTTCCCAGGTCCCTAATAACTTCTTCTGTGTTCAGGGATTGCCACCTATATGGTAGCTAGGGGTAACCTTATTTTTCCCGAAGGGTATGACTATGCATTTCTTGGCATTTAACTTTAGGCCATGGCTCTGGCACCAGTTATCCGTTTCTGTGAGACCCTTCTGAAGGATATCTGTGTTGGATGTGTTTTCAACTACGGCGCCCAGTTTGCAGTCATCTGCAAACTTTGTCAGCCATAACCCTCCTGTGTTTGCTTGTACTTCAGAAAAGTAGATGCCAAACAAGAGTGGGCCCAGGACTGAGCCCTGTGGGACACCACTTGTGACAGGCTTTGAGTCTGACATGGCGCCAGCAACTCTGACCCTGTGGGTTCTGTCACTCAGCCAGTTTGCAACCCATCTTGTAATGTATGGGTTTACATTTAAGTTGATGAGTTTTTCAATGATACCCGAGTGAGGTATTGTATCAAAAGCCTTTGCCAGGTCTAGGTAGGCTGTATGGACTGCCTTTCCCTCGTCAATGGCCTTGGTGACTGTTTCAAAAAGTCAACCAAGTTTAAAAGGCATGATCTGCCTTTGACAAAGCCAAACTGGGTTGGATCCAAAGTCTGCAAGTTCCCTATGTCTTTATTTATGAGATCCATTATGATCCTCTCCATGGCTTTGCAGATAAGGCTTGTCAAGCTAATGGGACGGTAATTTCCAGGGTCGGTGGAGGCACCGCCTTTGTGGAGTGGGACCACAGTCGCTGTGCGCCACTCCCTGGGTACGTATCCGGAGGCGAGACTAAGATTAAACAGCTGTCCTAACTGTGGGTTTAATTCCTCGTTGAGTTCATGGAGCACACAGCCGGGGACACCATCAGGTCCCATGGATGCTGTGTTCTTTGCCTTGGAGAGAGCAGTTCTCACCTGGGCGTTAGAGATGTTTGGGGGGCTACAATCATTTGGTATAGATATCTCTCCTTTAGGGAGGGAGGGGGGGGAGAATAGAATCCCAATCCATATTCGACAGAGCTCCTCTCTGACCCTTTTCAAGAGAAATCTTGAGTGGATGGGTAATCGTAAGTTCTACCCTGGGATCACTTCAGGAGCCCTGTTGACAGAGGCCCAGGTTACTAATCTAATGGGGAGGCAAAAGCCATCACTCTGTGGCTAGGCTTATAAATGCCCATGGGCAGATAGCCTAGCACTTACCTATGAACCTATGAACCTATGAACTACAGCCTACTGAAGACCACAGCATTATTGGAAATTAAAATTAAAGAACTCAGAATGTATCCAAAGCCATTTATCAACAACCCTTGGGGAAAAGTCTTATCTTTGATTGACACTATACAATAATTGATCAGACACTCTGATAATGGATTGGACATGCTTAGAAAGTAACTGTATACATTAAGATCTGTTATAGTATCAGGCTAATGTAAATAGTGTACATAGTTATTTAAGATGTTATGTATAAATACTATGGAATTCATTCAAATGTATTTGAAAAATAAAAAAAAATTTTGAGGAAAAAAAAAAGTACATTCTCCTTATAAATAAATGGACATTGAATACAGGCTCCTCAAGATTTAGTACAGGCATCTGTTGTACAAAAATGATCTATTTTACATTCAAGAAGTTTTTTAAAGTTTGCTCCTGTACTATTAACAAATCTAGGGGCTTTACCAACTTTATCCAGAATATCCTGATTCACCCTAAAAATATTCCAGTTAGAGCTCAAGGCTGTCTTGATTTTATTTGTTAATTGATTGTATTGTAATACACAAGCTTTTTCATAAGGAGCCATACATGTGTGTGACAATCCACCATTTCCTTTTTCAGTCAAACCAACGCCTAACAGCAGTTTATAAAGAGTACCCCATTTTTTGTATATTTCATCTATTATTTCTTCAGTAAACTCTTTGGCATATCCCCTCTCCTGAAACATACAACAGATTTTGTTCAATTCACTTTTCACATCATCACAATGTGATGTCATGGGTGCTACTCTAATAGCTCACCCCTTCACAATGCTTTTTTTCTGTGTATCAGGGTGATTACTTTGAAAATGCAAATAAGAATTACAGAACGTACCTTTACGAAAAATCCTTGATCTAAACCCATTGGTATCATGAAAAATATAGCTATCCAAATAATTAATACCAGAAGGATCCAAATTATATGTAAATTGTAGAAATTCTGTGGTATTATTCAAGTACTGTATAAATTGCTCAATCTCATCACTGGGGCCATCCTACAAAATAAAGATGTCATCCAAAAATCTAGAACACATCTTTATTCTATGCCAAAGAGGGCAATGAAATACAAAATTGGTCTCCCATCCAAGTAATACAAGATTTGCATAAACAGGGGTGCAAGCCACCCCCATTGCTACACCTTTAATTTGTTGATAAAACTCCCCCTTGAAATAGATGTAGTTATTTTCCAAGACCAAACTCATAATTTCACATATTAGTGTAATCTGATCACTCTAAACACACTCATCCTACATAACTTCACCTGGCCAAAGCATCTGACACAAATCCACACTAAAGTATTAGAAAGAAACTGTCTCAAGTCAGCATAAACACCTACATCACCAAGTGGGTAAACAAATGGATCAAATACATGACAATGATAATGTCAAATTGTGTGATCTCATCTCTATCTACAGCCCAGTGACCAGGCCCATACCTCAGGATTCTGTATTAGGCTCTTTCCTGATCATTATTTAGGTCACAGAAATCAAGGCTAACTTACACAACCTTTGTCTAACCAGCTTTGTGGAGGTCTGCAAATTGTGGATAATCATTGAATCCAAGATTTGCATTGGTATAATGCAGACAGTATTAACACACACAAAGGATTGTTGCTGAGCTGTGGAGACAGAGTAGATGAATAAAAATCAAGGGGGGGATTAGTTCCATGATGACAACAAATACACAAGCTAATTACAATATAGACAGCACACAGCAATGAGCAGACAAGTGGTATGACACCTGTGTACTCAGATGGCATACAGAATGTCCACCAGCATGTGCTCACAATGGTGACTGTTCTTGTGTATGTAGCACAACTCCTGAATATGTACCTGAAATTCCATCAAAAGACATTATAGTCTCATTGTACTCAGCCCACATCACACCACAAATTGAGTACAATGCACCCTTTTGCATGTACCTCACAATGCTTCTTCCAGGGATGATTTACTCAGATGTATTACTTTTGCCAGAGTGAGCTCCCATACATCTTATCGGCTATACCTAAGTATTCGTTTTGCTGCTTAAAGATTAGGAGTTGACAGTGCAGAACTCCCTTGAAGGTGTTATACAAGATGTATGTGTGATACTTGTTCCTGGGATTCAACCAGTAAATGTATAGATGATTGACAACATTGTTGACATGGGTTACATTTGTGCAAGTGTGGATTGTGGAATATATATGCTATACAAACCTGTCAACCAGTCAGGATTCATAGTAATTTAAAGTACAGGTGTACCAGTATCCTCTTAACACCTCCAAAGGGTGCTATATTTTCAGGAAGGTGTGCTTGATTCCCCTTATAGATTACTGACAAATCATTACAGTTGTACAACTGTGTTCATGCCGAACATGTATACTAACTCACAATCACATATGTAATGTCAATGACACAGATCGCTGGTGTCCAGGATTGTGCTTGCTTCTGTCTACTGTTGTCCATGAGCTTGTTGCTATGTGTGCTTCTTGGTTGAGTCCTATGCTAACATTACCTTCATATTCAAGCAAATCATCTTCCACATCTTCACAATATGCACAACCCCCCTTGTGTATATACTGTCCTTGATAAATGTCCTCTCCAGTGATCATGTCAGAATGCTTATATCACAACAAATCCTCTCTATTGATAAGTCACCTTATGTGACAGTCACATAATAAACAATACATGCGTGATGATATGACTATAACCACACAGGAGGTGTAAACAGCAGTATATACTGTATTATGTAGATATGTGATTGCTGTTCATGCTACAGCTATCTTGTCTTTGTGGTGAACATACATTGACATGCCCTCATCTGCTGTATATTACCATGTTTTACTTGTCCTCTCTCCCTGTGTTCATTCCTGCAATTCATGTCTCTGGCCCTTTTCAATACACACACCTCCCCAGAATAAATATTTATATAATGCAGTCTATGTATCCTTGCTGATCACCACCAAAACATTTATTCTGTATGCCTACAAGAGGTTTGCACAGTACTCTGCACTGATTACACTTTCTTATAATGTGCTGGAACTTTATGCATTGCCTTATATTAGGCCATGGTAGTCATTGTGGCTGTCCATGCAATCACACAGAACAAGTTTGCCCATAGTTAAACATGTCGGAATGTCTGCAGGTGTTTGTGCTACTTTACATGGTTTCCTGGCCAGCAAAAATTGTTTCTGGCCACAAAACATTGCTTGTATTCATGTAAGCGTGATGCACAGCATGAATATGCATTTAACACTGTTGCTCATTGTGCTAACACTTAATCTCTGTGTAGACTTCTTGCTAAGCCTACATAGAGTTTATTGAATCTCCAGCTCTGACTACTTGCATCTCTTTGTTATAACAGATTTTTAAGTTGTAAGCACTGGGATTGAGGAATCCAAAGGTAAAACAGAGTGGAGATGGATATATGATTGGTGTTGCTGCTCCCCTTTTCTTGCAAGAAAGCACTAACTGGTCCTTATATTCCTAGCTACACTGAACTGTAGTTCTGCAGTGAAGTCACTGTGGCTTAAAAACACATTCTTCTTTCAAACAGGGCTTTGAAATCAAATCATTAGCACAGATATTAAATTACATTTTCCTAAGGGGACTCAGCCATGACTCATGCCGAATAAATTAAACACATGCATTCTTCATTTCTTTTTACTTCCAGTATGAAAGACCAAAGTTTCATATTCTGGATTCATAATTGTTTCAGTAATGGAAACCAGTGAGTATAACAATAATTTTGAAAGAGGTGCAGAAATGACTCTAAGCTATAAAAGTCACTATAAGTCTTATATAATATTTCAAAGGGTCCCTATTACTTTCTGTATCTGAGGATCTTAACATTGTGATCCGCACAATCTACTCTAGATATCGTGCAGGTAACGCATGTTTATTTGACAGTGTAAGTACACTGATCACCCAAAGCATGGGATGTGCATTTTGTATTTTGTGTTAATATAGATCATAGTTGGCTGCTGATCTCTATTAGCTTGCAAATTTAATATGAAATATGAAGATGCCTTTAGTGTTTTCATGGCAAGCAATTGTTGACTATTTAGCTTCTGCTGTTCTGGAAGTACAAGTAGGCGTTTGTGATCTGTGCTAAAATGGAACTTTAAATAAACTCGTTTGGTTCTACTTCATTTACCACAAATCCGCTACTATGCAGCTTTGTAATTTAAGATGCTTATTTTAATTTTTTTATTTTAAAATGTGGGATAGGCATAGTTATTTAGTAAGCCTAGTAAGAAAAGTAAATATGCATTTTTTTTCTGTCTAGGGAGATAACAGTTTAACAGAGAAGCTTAACACTTCGAGAGACTAAAGAGCTTCATCCTGTATTCCAGGAGTTTCCTCTCTCCTTGTACTCACCATTTGCAAACTGTATGGATTTGAACAAATACACCAAGGCTTCATCTTAAAATAAGAAATTTTGCTTAGTGAGCATATACAGTTTGACAATAATTAAAACAAATTAAAAATGAATAAAGTATTCTGAGAAAGGTCTGTATACAGAAATGGAGGAGTATGATCAGATCTCTGATCATAACCAACCTGAGAGAGGGATGCCAAGAAATTCACCTCGAGAGCAAAGCTTGAGAGGTGAATATTGGCATCCATGTTGAGACTGCATAATTAAAAGCTGTTTTTACCTTCTGCTGCTGTTCTTTGCCAGCCTACACTTTACACACTTAGTCCCAAATGCAGACCTGTTCTTCACAGTACTTAGCTAGCCTATAAAACTTTTTAAGCACACCTAAGTGCTGTAAGATTAGGTCTTGAGCTAAGGAAGTACTTAGCAGGTTTATCTTTTTTATATGAATTTGGAGTGCACTTGCAGTGCTCTGTGCACTAAGTTAGTATTTACAATGCATTACTTAAAACATGGCCAGATTCATATGGCGCCTTTTGTACATTATAGTCAGTAAGACAGTACAGTGCTATTGACAGTTTTTATTGTAATTACAGTCAGAAATCTAGAAACTGTTTGTATATATGTACAGTACATGCCAGGTCAGATGAATTAGTTCTCTTCATTTAGAAATAGATACTCCGTCATTACTTAATACAAACCAAGAAAAAAAGCACAGTGCTGCGGGTCCACAGATGGTTTTAATATAAAAATAATATCCACAAACGTAGTTAAAATCCACAGTTGTTAAGCACTTTCATCAAATAGTTTGACTTTTTCAGAAAAAAATGACAAGTAAAATTTCAAATTTAAATACATAATTCTAATTGATCATTATTTCAAAATACCCAATCATGTCAGTGAAAATTCCCTCCTCATGAATATATAATTACTCAATGAAATAGCATCTGTTCCTTTTTTTTATAAAAAAGTAATAGCTCACAACAATAAAAAACTTAGTTTAACAAAAACAAAAAAAGAGCATAATGCCTCATTACAAATAAAAACTCTTCTTAATATATACACAATTATATTATTATATGTATTCAGAATACTACGAGAGTGCTACTACACTAAACCAGCCTTTTCTTTAAGAATAGGCATTATTGAAATATGCTCATTAAGCCCTGGTGGGTAGTCAGTGGCCAATCTCAGTTGCCATAATAATTCCTTTTTGTACAACACATTTTGCCAATCCCCCCCTCTGGCTTCAATTGTGACAAATTCTAGTATAGCAAACTTATAACACTTGAAATTAGTACAAGTAACACTATGCTTGTACAGTGCACTGGTATCTTTTTCATTTTTGATGTCATAAAGGTGTTCATATATCCTGTTTTTTAATCTTCTCTCCTTCTTACCTACATAAAAGGAGGAACAGGAGCAGCACTTAGCTATATATACCAGTTTGCTTGAACCACAACTGCCACTTTTTAAAAAGTTTTAAAAACCTTTATGACATAAATAATATGACATAAGTGCTGTCTCCTTAGAAAGCTAATATTAATTTGTTAATAAGACTGGTACATTGTTTTGCACGTCATCTGTTTGAAAAGTCACCTCTAAAATTTCCTCAGTGCTCTCAATGCCAGTATTGCATTCTGTCATCCAAGCAGCACTAGCAGTCACACTTTTGGTACTCATCTTAACGTAACATCCCTTTTCTGCTGTCTTGGTTATCACCAGTACTCTTCACCTATTTAAAAATATTAGGCAAATTTTCCTGTCACCCTGGCCAAATTATCCCCACTCAGTATGAATACTACCACTACCTGTTGAAACTAGGCATAGACCTACTGGGACTAACCCAGTCAACAAAGTATAAATAAATGAATGAGTATATAAAACATATAATAATAGTGTATAATTGTATTTTTTTTTCTGTTAAAATCTCCTGCCCGTGGGGTATGCTGAGAGTCCAAATGTGGTGGCTGATTACTTGGAACTATAACCTTCTGTATTTTTCAACTTTCTCAATACTATTTGCTTAAAATGAAGTGACAGAGTTGCTTGAAAACTGTACTTATTCTGCCACAGATTGTAACATTATTGCTAAACTGAATTATTAGCAGGTACACAGACAAACTGTACAACTGTATATTCATATGCTTAGGAGTATATTGAAACAAACTGACAAGCACCACTGTGAGATTAAAGACATTTTCTTTAAAACACAGATCACTGTCAGATACATTGCACCTTCTCAACTGACTCAAATTTCAAAAAAGTCCACCAAAAGGTCTTTTACAACTACTTTTATATTTTTAAAAGTTTGCCCTTGATGAAAAAATTATTTTCCTGTATTGAAGCCTTCTTTGCCTGTATCCTTATCTCATTCCAGAGAAAACCAGTTCTCAGCAGGCTGAACTGTTTTTGCATTGATAGGATAGTCTGTAATGTTTTCTGCTCTGTTAGCCATTTCCCTTTTCATTTGAATATTTGTGTACATTCAGCTGTTTAGGATATTTTAACCTGCCTCTGTTGTTAATGCCATTTATTACAAAAACATTCAGAAATACTTTTTGTTCCACGCAAGCACTTTCTGTTAAGCCAATGCATATTTCTTTTCTGCACTTGCAGATGTTGTGTCACTCTAAAATATCACACTGTTACTATGATTCCCAAACCTCTGAACAGGTCTAACAAATGATATATATATATATATATATATATATATATATATATATATATATATATATATATATATATATGGATCCCTATCACATGGTCGACAGGCCATATGATCGAATGTCATTTGGTCGACAGTTCATTTGGTCGACAAGCAGTTTTATGTGGGGGGCTGTGCCCCCCTAACTATATATATCAACTCCAAGGTTGCACAACATTGGGGAGGGGGGCAAATCTGCCTGTCAACCAAATGAACTGTCGACCAAATCAAAGTCGATCAAATGGTTTGTCAACCATCTCAGGTAGACCCATATATATATATATATATATATATATATATATATTTATTTTTTTTTCTATCAAATGGATGTTATTACTATGTGAGAAACAAGTATTTACTTTATATAATTCTATAAATTATGATACTTGAGCATATGGCAGGTGCAGTGGCAAAATGCCAATAAAGTTGAAGAACAAAGCTGCCAGTGGGGGAGGAAAGCATAACTTGGAATTTACACTGTTAAACAATTCACTAACTGCTCTTACAGCATTTATGTAGAAAGTCCAAAAAGACCTAAAGTAAATAAAAGCCACTGGAGAAGGAAACAGAATGTGATCATTATATATACATAAACAAATAGAGAAATAACATCAGGATTTACTAGAGCATAGGGTTTTTTTAAAATTTAATGCCACCAGATTATGGGATTTACTTTTTCAGCACAGAAAATTAGAACTAAAGATTGATGACAATGAGAACCACTCCTGATGCAGCACTTTAAGGATTACTGGCTTACTAGTGGGGCTAGAAGGAGACAGTTTCATGACCTTCATGTAGAAAGAACTTGTGATTCTACTCAAAATTGAGCCCACCAGATACTGAACAGGCCCATCAATTCTTACCAGGACTCCTTTCAACCTGCCTAGTTCTTCAATATCTGACTTACACAGGCAGAGTGGGACTTGAATGCACAGCTAGAAAACAGACTTCTAACAAAACAAGGTACAGATGTGCATAGCTCCTAATTACAATACTATATTGTCTAATAGAAGGAAAGCCTTCATTCCAGCCCTTTGATACTTCAGACATCTAGGATTCACAATTCAGTTACATTTGTCTGTGAACTTAGTTGTGCAAAAAATACTTTGAAGCTCCAATTCAACACCACAACAGAAGCAGAGGCATATTTGGGCAGGAATCGTAAGATCCAGCAAACATCTACCTGAGTGCTGCCAGCTTCAGGAGACTTTTAAAGGAAGATGTTCCAATCTCCTACTATATCAGGGAAATCACCTGGTAAAAATCCATAAAATATCAGGATTTGCAGGTAGAAACAAGAACAATGTGAAAGAAAGATACCCAGACAGTTCCAATAGTAATAGGAGCAATGGGCCTTATAAAAAAGAATCTACAGCCGTATTTAAATATGTTTCCAATACATGCAACTCCATCCGAATTGCAGGAGTCATTACTGGGCACATTACGGGTGCTGCAAACACTACTTCTGGCTGATATCAAAGATTGAAACAATACTAATTTCATGAACTTTAATCATACTTTGACTTAAGAATGTGGTCCATTCCCATCATGGTATTAGAAACCCAAAAGATTTAGAAAAAAAGAAAATGATAAACATGTTAGATCATCAAAACAAGAATAGAAAGTTTTAAGACATATCAACTTCTCATCTGCAGCTCTAATAATATGGAGAGCAGGGCAACAAATTTCTCCCACTTGCTGACTTATCAGAGGGAGAAGGTGATCTCTCAATATACTTTATTTTATTTATTTATTTACTATTTGGTAACTGCTTAGATCTGGTCCAAAGACACTTTTCAGCCATAGCCCAGGCTCAGAGGCTATAAACAGTGAAAGTAAACTTAAGATATGCACTTCAAATGTGATAAATTGTTAGGACTACACAACTAAAAATGTAGACAGTTCGTATACAGTTATTATACAGTTATTATACAATTTTTATAAAGTAGAATGTTATACAGTTTTATGCATTTCAAATAAATCAACAGGTTTACATTAAACATTATCAGTTTACATAGGCTTGGCTGCAAGAAATTGTTCATATGTTCATAGGCTGGTACTAGGCTATCAGCCCTAGGGCCTATACAAGTCTAGCCATAACAATTCCCTGGCTATTTCTTCCCACACTATTTACTTCCCTGGACCCCTGTCTAGCAGGGCGACTGACATGATCCCCGGGGTGAATTTCCTTTCTCCCATCCAATCGTCAAGTTTCCTTTTGAAGAGGGCCAAAAAGGTACTCTGCTTGACATGTATGGGCAATCTATTCCAGAGTCTGGGGAGTCTCTGGGTCAGGAATCTATCCCTCCAGCATGTTTTGTTTATTGTGATGACAAGGTTTAGATCCCTGGAGTGTGTGGCTCTGAGGGATTGGAATGTCTTTAAGTGTAGCATGTCCAACAACTCTGGGTTTGACATGGCCTTGTATGTTAAGAAGTGATCACCTCTGAGTAGATGATATACGACAGAGTATAGCTGGAGTTTTTTAAGGCAGTCAGCGTAGGACATCTGCTTTAGTCCTGTGATTCTTTTACTGAGGTATTTCTGCGACCTTTCCAGTTGTTGCAGATGTCTTGAGAGGTACATACCAAACGGGGCATTGTATTCTATAATGGGTCTAATGAGGGATGAGTACAGTGGGACAATGACCTCCTTTTTTCTGGATGAAAAGCCCTTAGTGATGAGGTGTGCCACATAGAAGGATTTTCTGACTGTTGTGGTGATGTGGTTATCGAAGGTGAGACCACTGTCCACCTGTCTCCCTAAGTCTCTTATCACACTTTTGGTGTTTAGTGTACTGCCACCTATATGGTAATTCACAGATACATGTTTTTTCCCAAAGAGGATAACTATACATTTCTTGGCACCAAGCATCTGTTTCTGTAAGGCCCTTTTGTAGCGTATCCACATCATTTGGGGATTCAATAATGGCTCCCAGTTTGCAGTCATCTGCGAACTTTGTTAGCCAGGGTCCCTTAGTGTTGGTCTGTACTTCAGAGAAGTAGATGCCAAACAAGAGCGGTCCCAGGACTGAACCCTGAGGTACTCCACTTGTCACTTGTCTGGAGCTGGATTTGGAGTCAGCTACTTTTACAGTGTGGGTTCTATCAGTAAGCCAGTTAGCAACCCATTGGGTGATGTAGGGATTAATGCCCAGCTTAGTAAGTTTATCTGTGATTCCAGAGTGGGGGATGGTGTCAAAGGCCTTGGCAAGGTCTAGATAGGCTGTGTGGACCACCTTACCCTTGTCCATGGATCTGGAGACTAATTCGAAGAAGTCAATCAGGTTCAGGAGACAAGATTGGCCCTTCATGAACCCAAACTGGGTGGGGTCCAGTGTTTGAAGGTTGCCAGTGTCTTTGTTTATAAGTTCCATGATAATATGCTCCATGGCCTTGCAGATAAGGCTTGTTAGACTGATGGGATGGTAGTTTCTGGGATCCAAGTTGGATCACCCCTTGTGGAGTGGGATAACTGTAGCTCTGCGCCACTCAGTGGGCACAAAACCTGAGGTGAGGCTATGATTAAACATGACACTTAGGTGAGGTGCCAGTTCATATTGTAGTTCATGTAGTACACAGCCCGGGATGTCATCTGGTCCCATGGATGCTGTATTCTTAGCTTTGGAGAGTGCGTTTTTTACCTGTGTGGCCGTTATTACTGGAATTTGGCAATCTTCTGGTATTGAGATGGGCCATTTAGGGGGTGAGAGGGGGGTGAGAGAGGTGTCTATTAAAGGTTTAAAATTAAATTTCCTTGAAAAGAAAATCTCAAATGGAAATGAGCTGAAAAATAATAGAGATTATAGAAATAGGCCCAGAGACTAAGAATAGAACATGGGAGTAAGAAAAATTATGTGACAAGTGAAAACAGTTGAGACACTGTAAGCATGTTTAATCTTTTAAAGAGCTTAACTGTTATCCCTAAAACATTTACAAGCAACTTCCTTGAATCAGAAAGGCATTTCTTAAACTTAGTAAGAGTATCCTGATACCTAGTTTCCACTGGCAGTTTGTTCCAAAGAGCAGAGCATGTTTATGAGAGGGTTCATTCCCTAATGGCTGTTTAACTGGGGGGGGGGGTGAGTGATATTAATTTATCCTGTGAATTCTTTAGGGAGTAGAATTGTTCTCTGACTGGTAGTTTTCTTTTCAGCGGGGAGCAGTAGTGATCTTTTAGAATTTTCTACAGTATGTTAGTTTCTCTCTGATTTGCTGTTTTACTACTATGATGTCTTCTTCGGACTCATGCCACTTACTTCCTTGTTAACATTAAGAGTGGTGACCATAATGCACATGGAACTAAAAGCTCAATGTCACCAAGCAACTAAATGGCAACAAAAGCTTTCAGGATTTCAAACAATCTCTGTTGGTGTTCCCCAGGGATCAGTACTCGGCCCCCGTATATTTAATATTTTCACAAATAAACTTCATACTGCCACAACACTCGCCACTCTTGTACAATATGCTGATGATTCAGCCCTTATCTGGTCTACCACATCCTTAACAAAATTACAGGAAATCACTCAAAAATCTTTCACTGACATTGAAATATGGGTAAAAAATTCTAACTTGCTGTTTAATGCCAAAAAAAGTTTATGCTATTTATTCCAAAACAACACCTTAACCAGAAACACACACGTCATATTACTTCAAGTAATAACATAAAAATAGAAACCATAAGCCAAAGTAAATTACAGAGAGTCATAATAGATGACAACCTAAATGTGATCATCACATATGTCATTCCATCAAGAACACTCACCAAAAACTCGTCTCCCTCTACAGGGCTAAACACCACCGGACAGATCAAGCAAGGATTACCTTGACATCAGTATATCTCCTTCCTTCTCTGTTATATTTTTCCCCATTCTTACAAATATCAACACTACATATGAAATTAAACTAACCTCCTGCTACTACAAAACAGGTAAATCTATAACCAACCAACCTTATAAAGCACACCACTGCCTTGCATTAAAACAAATCAACTGGGTTGAGCTCCCAAACCAGTTGGCATACTCACAGCTACTCATTGCCCACAACCTGTGGTACTCTCGAGACAGATGCTCAGCACTACCAAATACTCTACTGTACTTTTCAGCCACTAGAGACCTGCACTCTAGCAGTAAACTCTGACTATGCATCAGTAAGACATTCAACACTTCTGGAGTCTCTCTGTACTCCCATTATGTGTTAAAACTCTGGAAGGAAATCCCTGCGCAGTTAAAGCAGAAAGAAAATGTAAATAGTTTCAGAACTTTGCTTAAACAGCACCGATGCCAAAGATGTCTCTGTTCTTAATGATCACCTGGGCAGCTTTGCTCAGTTTACTTTTCTGCAACTTTTAAGGCATTTGGCTTCCCGATCTTTTGTACCTTATCACTTCTTCAGATGCTACACTGATTTCCTAAACTCTTACTCTTCCTCCTCCCCTCACACCTTACCACTAGCTACTATTCCTCCTCTGTCCATTTATCTTCCTGTGCATTTCCATAATTCCACCTTTCATATCTCTCGTATTATCAGTTTTTAAGCAACATTACTACTTGTCTGTCTGTAAATTTTTACCAACTTCAAAAACACAGGAGTTTGATCTTTTTCCTGTAGCTATCATGCTATACATACATTAACTGCTATTGTATTTTATTTTTCTATTCAATAATTAGCCAATTTATGTTAATTTTTCTGTTGTTTTTGTGATAAACTAATATGTTCTTGTAGGAAATATATAAAAATCATGTAAATAAGCTCATGCATAGCTGTTATTATCCCAAAATTATAAATGTGCATCATGTGTAGCTTAAATGTGGAGCTTTTCTCCCTGGGCCTCCACTGAAAATGGGTTTTACCCAGCTGGGCTTTTCCTGGTCAACAAAGATAAATAAATAAATAACTTTTTTTCTTATTTTGTCTTGCTTGAGGCAATGAGTGTGAATGGGCTTTGCAGAATGCTTTCGTGGAATGTCAGGCAAATTAATTTCAATATGAAATTGACCACTGTGTTTTATACAAACTTTAGCAACTTAATGTTTAGTTTGCCTGTATTCAGGATTCTGAATTTAAGCATGCTAGTCTTTTTCATAAACTACAGCACTAGAAGGGGTAGTTTTCATCAGCTAGTAGCAACAGATTTGCGAGGAGTGTCATAATCTTTATAATAGATAGTATAGGATTGGTAAATATAGACTTGAGATCAGTTAACAAAGGATGGGGGGGTTCATTATAGTCAGTTTTTAAGGACCAAATATGGATGACATATCTCATTTTGTGTCCTGCTATGAGGCTGCCTTAAATCTAGGGGGCCAATACCTGGCAATTCTCATAGGAGCCATTTTAACATAGAATTAGACAAGGACCTGGATAGAGACCCAAGAGGGAGAACCTGCTTGGGAGAACGTGGATGCAATATAGGGCTAGATGTGGGAATTCATACTGCTAAATATATTCAGAGTTCTCTGTCACACCATCCAGGACTTCACTTTTTTCAAGTCTCAAACTGGAATTGCAGGTCAGATAGATTTTCCAGTCAGTCACTTTCGGTTTGAAGGGTATGTGAGGTAGAACTATTACCATGTGCCTTTTTTGATCACAGTATGATATTATGGATGCAGAATTTTTAGATGTGAACACCTAAGATACCTTGATTACATTCTCTCATATTTAAAATTTTTATTGAAACCACAGCAGTATGTCATTGGATAGAACAATTTTGGTAGGATTCTCTTGGTCTCTCTAACTCCATGTGGTATGTATGTTATAGATTTCAACTAAAATTGTTAGAGTATACAACACACCTGGGATATAAACAAAACTTTGAAACTCTTGTGTGGCTTAGGGACACAGAGCAGAAATTCCACCATGTAGTTCAACAGTAGAAAACACTTGCTTTAAAGGGATGGAATATTGCATAAATCAGTGCTAACTCCAAAGATAAGTAAAACTGACTAAATATAACCTTATGCACCAGAAATGGGAGAGAATTAAACTCTTCTATTGGGCAAAACAAATTAGCTCACCAAAACTACAAACCAATCACTGTGGGAATGCACACAACCCTTTGCTATTCAAGCTTAGGCTGATGAGGAGGTATCTACTGGGTATTCAGAACAAGGGATCAGTTTGATTATGATGACCTGTTTCTGTAAAATATATCAAGAGACATGACATTTTCCCTTACTTTGGTGAAAGAGATTTGCTAACACTATATAATGGCCCACTCAATATAATGCCCCACTTTGTATGAGGACTGGCAAGACCTCTTGGCCAGATCGATAAAGTGCAACATGCCATTTACACACTGAAAATGGACAAAGCCCTGGTCCTGAAGATCTTCCCATGGAGTTATATGAACCAGTCTTTTATCTCTATCTATAGAGATCCTTAAATGTGAGGTACTACCCTATCATGCCAGAGTAATGAATATCTTCACCTTCCTGAAGGAGAGGAAAGACCTGCTTAAACCTCAGAATTATAGACTCATGCCCTTAATACCTGTAAAGGCCAAAATACTGGCAAAACTATTGCAATTAGATCGAATGGGTGCATAATACTCTTGTTGGAAACAGTCAGCAAGGTTTTGGATACATATCACGTTGTCGAACTGTAAGAAGTTTGACCGCCATACTGTTGAACACATATGTTTGAACCTGGAAAAGTTTGAATGTTTCAATGGAGATTTCCGTTCAGTGCTGAAAGGGAAGATTTCCCTTTACTGCACTGTAGTGCGATCTTGGAGTTGGTATATTTAAAGAGCTGGGGATGTGGGGTGCAGGGGGGATTGCCCTCCATGTTACAACTGTCATGTAGGTTTTTTTCTGTTTTTTATTTTTTTTGACATTTTCGAACTTTTGAAAGTTCAAATCTATGGGTTCGACTATATGGTGTTCGGATTTTTAAAAGCTCAACAATGTAATATGAACCCCAAGGTTTTAAACTGGGTAGGCAAGTGATTCCATGGTTATTATTATGCCTCTATGATATACAGCAGCTCAGAAGTCACAACAATACTCACATGTCACCATTGTTCTTAGGCTTTCATAAAGCCTTTGACTCACAGCAATGGGATGTCTGTGCTGAGTGTTTCACTTCTTTGACATTCCAGATTCCTTCCTAAGATAGTGTCAACTCGTATATCATAATGCTATGGCATTGGCCATAACAAACATATGCTACAACATGGTAGAGTTATTGAGGGGGATCCAGACAGGGATGTCCACTGTCCCTATTACTTTTCCTCATACAGATGTTATCATTCAGTCTATTTATCAAACAGAACTTCTCTCACTGGGGTATTAATTATCTTAAAAAAACAGACTCTAATGGATGTCTAGTTCATGCATGACTGCATCATAAGGTTAGCAAGCTCACATAAATGTATGAGCAAGGTACTTAAACTACTAAATTATTTTGGAACCCTATCCAGTTCGGCTATTAACAGGCAGAAATAAATGTGTAAATGGCAGTCTCTCGCACAGTATTGGCATACTATTGCAACGTTAATGTTAAATTGTGATTATTTTCTAATTCACTCAGATTGAAAGACTTTCTGCCTAGGGACATTGAAATCAGGAAAGTTTTTTGCACACATGTATGAGTACTTAGGGGCATGCATGATGAATCATTATGATTACTCAGATGAGCTTGTGTTGTCCGCTTTAAATGCTGCCCATGTGCAGTCCCTTTTTGCCATCATTCCTAACATGATAAGTGTTGATTCTGTTAAACAGTATCTGATCAGATACAGTGACTATGGGGAGAGACATATAGATTTGATCTGTCTCTTCCTGGAGGTCATCCTTGAGAATAACGTTTTCCTCTTTGACCAAGTCATGTATTTACAGCGAGATGGCGTAGCTATGAGCACATCTTGTGCCAATAGCTACGCCAACATGTTTCTGGCACTTTGGGAGGAGGATATGTTGTTCTCTATGGGTGCCTTCAGGAGATACATTCCCTTTTATCGTCGTTTTGTGGACGATGTCATTTTTATTTGGACTGGGGACATGGATGAGCTGACAACACTTGTCATGCATATGAATAGGATGACTGACTATTTAAGGTTCACTATGGCATCCTCTCACAGTAGGATAGACTATTTGGAGGTCTATGCTGAAAGAAAGATTGGATAGTTGACTTATCAATACAGGTGTTTATAGAAAAAGATGTCACAGGAGGACCCTGCTACATAGGCGCAGTATGCACCCCCAGTATGTATTCAAGAATGTGGTTAAAAGACCAGGGATGCTGGCATCTCGGCTCAATGCCTCTGATGAGGGATACCACTCTGAGTTGAGTAGTTTAAAATAGAGATTTGAAAAGCGAGGGTATAGTCGGGTTGAGATTGATGAAGGATTACATGCATTGGACTCCCTTAGACGGCGGAGAGCCCAGCCCTTATTTTTCCAGTAGGATGGAGTATGAGACACAAGATATTTCTGTGACTCAATCCTCTGAGATTAGTATACCCATGTTCTATACCACAGATAATAGGAAGGTATATGAGGTGATCAGTAAAACTTGGGGGGTGTTGACAACTAACCCTGACATAAGGAACATTGTTGGTGATATACCTAAATTTAGGTTTAAGAACAAGCCAAATTTGAAAAGGATATTATGTCAACCCTTTGATAGACATGATGTTGGGCATGAGTTAGGTTCGGGCACACACCCTTGTGGACATTGTAATTTCTGAAGATATATAGATTTGAGTGGAAAGTTTGTTCATCTGGACACAGGACAGGGTTACATCTTTAGTTTCATGGCAGATTGTGCCACGTCACATGTGGTATATCTTGCAGTCTGTGAAGCCTGTCAGTCTTTCTATGTTGGGAAGACTGACAGAATGTTCAGGAATAAGATAAGGGAACACTTATATGGCATAAAGGTGAGATCTTCTACGAATGCCCTTGCCAAACATGTAATAGCGACAGGGGAAGATCATACGTTCAGGTTTATGGTAATAGATACTTTCAAGCCCCACATACAAGGAGGGGACATTAGGAATTGCACTGAGGGAAGGGAAGTAAAATGGATTTTGAGATTTAGGGAGGATAGAGGTAGAGGCCTCAATTAGAGAGCCTCATTAAAGCCCTTTCTGAAATCCAGGAAACTGCATGCTGGTTAAATTCATCAGTTCATTCCACTTTAGACTAACAATGCGTAGAATGCTCCACACTAATTTTATGTTTTATATATTTTATATATATATATATATATATATATATATATATATATATATATATATATATATATATATTTTAATTGCTGTTATGCATAAATATTTTTTATTGTTATATGATGTGCATTTGTTATGATTTGTTTTACTTATTTAAGAGATGTCTCTTTATTTATTTGAAAGGTGGTTTGATTGCTTGTACATTGTGATTGGGTGAATTATAGTATATTAGTGAAGTGGGTTATACTATGTTATTTCGTTGATGGTCTGAGGAAGGTACAAGTGAAACAGCTTACCAGTGTATACATTAAAGACTTGTTTCTACTTTACGTAGAGTTTTTGGTGATTTACTGGCTCTGCATGTTTGTCTACACTGCTTGGATTATTCTTGGAAATACTATAGCAATAGTCAAGTTCTGTATTTAAATAATATTCACATATTCATAAATTCTTGATCAAAGCCTATGAGAACTTCTACCTACATAAAAGGCAGGATGTGTACAGCAAAAAGCAACATATTTAATATATTTTGACAAGCAATTGAATTAACTGACTCCTTGAATGGCATTATTTTAATTTTAGCTCTATCATTATTTGCACTGATTAACATAACTTGATTACAGCACCCATATTTATATATACATTCTCCATCAGGAAAAGGTACTTCTGCAGGAACTTTTAGGCTAAATTCTAATTTCTGTAACAAGGCAATCACAAAATATTAAAATACTGTAAGAAAATGTAGTTATAGTACAAATTATATTTAGTCATAAGACAGCTCATGACATCTCAACAAGAAATATCACTATAGCAAAATTTATGGCAAATAGCTATAATATGGGTCTATAATACACCACTGAATGCTTAAAAAAGTGAACGATGATTAATCGACCCCATGTAAGCGAAAGCTTACATTGTCGAAACCTCAGAACAGTTGGAAAAAAATTGTTGTTCCAAAAAATATATATAAAAAAAAAAAAAAAAAACGTTAAAACATTGCATAAACTTGGAGGTTTCACCCCCCCCCACACCCCTCTGACTTTCACGGGGAAAGAATTTGCTTAAATCTGCTTTGCTATTTTGCCTTTTTCTTCTTTTATGTTTGATCGAGACGTCTGTGATCATGTAATAGGAACCCTATAATATTTATCCTTTTCAAGAAAAGTACGCGGTTCGTAATGTAAGACAATACACAAATCATATCCCATTCTTTCAAACATGTCTTAATATTTTCCAATTTTTTCCATCCTGTGATATATACCAAGCAGATTTTGTTGACATTTTACATGTATTCTGGAAGTGTTCCAAATATAAATTGATATGGAACTCATTGCAAAAAGGGGATATGGGAATTCATAGTTTCTTGGAAATTAACAATTGTGTACATTTTTTCAAAGAGCTTAGATAAGAATTTTATAAGTAGATATATTACCCTATTTTATGGCAACCTTTTATATCACATTCAGTTGATAAGAACTGGATAATATAACTTGGCCTAGTTTTATAAAATTTGAATGAAAGTCCATTAGAGCCTTTAAATTACCCCCCCCCCCAAAAAAAATAAAAAAAATAACCATTTGAGTATTTCATATAAAAATAATTTTATATATAATCTTGATTCTTATTTACTGGTTATAAGATTGATGTCTGATAGTGACAGTTGCAAATAAAATTAACATACATAGGTTAATTCTTTAATTAAATTTAACATACCTAAGACAGAACTTCCTTAATAAGGAAATGTGAATTTTAATACTAGAACTTTCTGCCAGACAAATTCTTAATTTCTTGTTTCTAGGAAATTGGAATGTGTACCTAAGATTAAGGACAAATATAGTTGTCTTTTTAAAGGTTCTTATATCTGATGGTGTATGCGTTTTATATCCCACTGTGAATATTTTGTATAGCTTTGACATATGATGCCCTACTTCTTCTTATATAAAAATGTTTTAAAATATTTCATTGTGATCACAAGGTTTGCTTATTTCAAAATGTATTTTAATGGCAAGGATTGCGAGAATATATCATACATAAATGAACAATATTATGCAAGAACTAAGTTAGTACAAATATCAGTGTTGTGTACAACAATTAGTTGCCTGCAGTCATGTGCATACCATATAATCAAAAGACAGTTGTGATTATTATATTAGTGTGTATGGTAGACAATAGTAATGGAAATATCTCTTTATTTAACTGGATAATCTAATAAACAGAAGTGCTGCACTTCTACTGGCAAGCTGGAGGATTTGTATAGTTAATTGACTTGTTTGGAGTCACAAAGACGGTAAATGGGGATTGACTAAATCAAACCCAGAACTACACGGTGAAGAGTGACACAGAGAGGTAAAGCCCTGACTATGACCCAGATAAACTGTATTCAATTAGTGGTTTAAAAGCCTTTGATGGAAGACGGGAGCAAATTGTTGTACAAGTTCACTCATCTTGGAAGAGTGAGGTATGGGTGGATGCATGCACACTTCTCCCTGAGGAGCAATGATAGCGAATATCGCAAAAATTATGACAAAGGGCAAGTCTAGTGAGGAGTGGATCCCACAAGCTTACAATGGACCATTCTCAGTGCTTAACTCTTGCATGAAGAGGAACAAGGGTATCATAAGGCTCTTGACACAATGGCAGAACAAATGGGTGTTGTTTGGAGAATGAACGGACCCGGCTCTTATTCCGAGGATAAATGAATGGAAAGTCGTAATGGTCTGTGGATACAAAAAATAAACAAGAATGATACTGGTTCTCAGATAAAGTATTTATTCATTGATAAAACACATCTGTAAATGTAGCATGATGCATCACAACCCTTATTTCATGTTGAATAATCTCAGCATGTTATGCTTTCCCAAAGTTTTTTTTTTCATCTGTAAAAATAACTCATGATTTGTTAATGTCCTTCATCATCAAGTACTAAGCTTCTACTTTTCAGATACTTAACATTCTGAAATATGTCTGCTCACATAATACAGTTTGATTAATAAGAGTCATAAATACCCATTTTCAGTTTGATGACCTTAACATTTTTGAGTATTGACACCTAGCAGACAACTGTTGCTAATTAGCTATACATTTAACTTCCTCACTGCTCCTCAAAACTATTATTGAGCAGAAAAAAACATTACATTAATGCAGTACTTAATTAGGATGATATTTTTATCATTTTACTTCTTGAAATGTAACTTTAGTTCTGTACAGCTACATGGATGTTTTTAAGTGTAAAAAGATCACATTACTTTTTTCCCCTGATTTGAACATCTGGAACAGTCTCTTTACATTTGTGCACTGGTCACTAACAAAAGTAGAACTGTAGAAACTTAAAGTAGTTAATTTTCTTTGTAGCATAAATAGGATGAAATAGGATGTAGGCATACAAAAGAAATGTCTAAAGTGTGACCACACCCTATGTTTGAAATCTAGTCCAGGTGTTATACCTTACTTTTCTTTCTGCAAAACATTCATTTCAAAAAAGGTCCATGCCAGACATTCATATTTCAACTCAATGATAACATTGTATTTATGTAGGTATGTATATATGTACTGACAAAATGTTCAGAATGACTACTGCAGAGGTCTCACTTTTTCCCTGGCTGAAGAGAACCATTCATTTTAGTATTGCTGGGGATGCGGCCTATTACAGAGTCTACTACTATTTGTAGTCTACTATTGACTGGCAGGGATTTGAAGAGAAGTTATAAGTAGTCATATACTTTCTGACGTTACCCAGTTTCATTTAAACTAAGGTATTTCTGTCGTGTATTTCTGGAAGTATTCAGGAATTATTACAACTGAACTTAAGCAGCTCACCTCACCCTAATGTTTATATTTTAATCTGCCTTTTTTCTGTACATCCTTTGGAATTGCTCATTGTTAATGTGGTTTCTCCACTAGTAGTCAATTCCATCTGTCTCATATTTTGTTTATAATATTTCATATTAATCTTATTTGGAATTTTCTATCTCTTCTGTCTCTTGTATTGGTTTATCTCTGATCTGGGTTTATAGCTAAAATTTCCCATTAACTCTTTCAGTTAAAATTAGGCTTTGAGTTACATCACAGATTCACTATCCTGCAATTTTTATAATTCATTTTAGTTGTTGTTGTTGTGTCTTTCGGCTTTTCCTGGTTAGGGGTCGCCATAGCGGAACTGCGGTCCGTTAATGATTGGCAGTAGATTTTTATGTGCCGAGTTGCCAGCCTTGATGCACAACCTTCAACGAAGGTACGCCCATTCACGCATGTTTCTAGACAGAAGATGCTTTAGCTGAGAATCGAATGGGGCAACGTCTTACTGTGAGGTGACAGCACTACAGCAGCACCACTGTAAAGCATTATTTTTTAATCTGGTAATTAAACTGCAGAATTTCATGCATTAAAGAATAGCTCACAATTCTGAAAACAATTTCTCTTTTACTCTTGTCTTATAATGCCTAAGTGTCACATAACATCAGAGTTAAAGTATACATTGCTATTAGTATTAACTCATTACATTAACTGTTGAATTCTCTTTTGTAATGTTTCTATGTTTTATAACATATGTCAGTGGTCATGGCATCTGGCTGGTAACTGTTGAATATTCTTAGATTCATTGGTGCAAGTCCTGCAAGATTGAGGCTGAAAGACAAATGACACGCACTTACATATATGAAGTCTGAGACTGACATTTGTCAGAATATTTCTTTTCTTTGAGGTATGGCATTTCAGAGTTGGTATATATATATATATATATATATATATATATATATATATATATATATACATACACACGTTTGTGGGACTTGCTCTCTGTCCTTCTACAAAAAACAACTTTAAAGGAGAACAGCGATGTTTAGCATTCACTGTTGTCCTGTTTTTTTTGTTTTGATTATTTAATTATTTTTTTTTTTGTAATTCCAGGACTCGTACTTATAGGTTCATAGGTGAGTACTAGACTAGCTGCTCTTGCAGGCCATTTAAAGCATAACCAGTTTCCCTGTTTGTGCTTGGAATAACCTATCCTATTTGGTTAAAAACTGACCTTACCCATCGCATGGCCAATAATTATATATTATTCCTAATAAGAATAAGTGGGATCATACCATAAATAAAATGAAGGGACCTAAACATGGGATAAAGCATTTAGGAGCTGCCTCTGTCCATTAGTAGTATGGAGGACAGTCCTGGGATAAATTTTCTGTTTCCCATCCATATATCTAAGTTGAACTTGAATATAGACAGGGATGAACTTTGTTTTATGTGGATGGGGAGTCTGTTTAAGTGCAGAAGTATCCTCTGCAAAATATGCCAGAATCTCCAAACTATTCTGCTGATGTTGCAGAAGAGGTTTTGTATCCCTATACCAAGATTTCTGATGGCATTTGACTTGGAGATATGCAGTAAGTCCATCAGTAATGGGTCAGAAGATACTTTGCGTGCCAGACACTGGTCATCTCTTAGCAGTTTTTAGGATGCTTAGTATAGTCACAAGGCTTTGAGTTGGTCCATAAAGGGCATTTTGTTTTGGCCTTGTATCCTTTTAGTAAGGTATGTCTGTGTGCACTCCGGTTGTTGTATGTGTCTGGACAGATAGATGCCAAACAGAGTATTATATTAAATGATTGGTCTATGAGGGCTGAGTAAAGAGGGACAATAACACCCCTGGACTGAGACACAGTCCCTTTGATTAAAAGCTGTGCAAAATAGAAGGACTTTCTTACAACAATGGAAACATGTTGGTGAAAAGCTAGGTCACTGTCCGCATAAGTTCCCAAATTCTGAACAACTGGGTCAACTCTTACAGTTGTATTGTCAATGGAGAAGTTGCCTCAGGTAGGTGACTTCCTAAAGGAGATAATAATGCATGTTTTAGCATTTAATTTCAGTCCATCACTTTGGCACCAGTTATTTATTTGGGACAAACCTACCTGTAGGATGGCCAAGTCATTTGGGGATTCAATGACTGCTCCTAGCTTGCAGTCATTTGCAAACTTAGTCAACCAGAGCTATTTGGTGTTGGCTTTTACTTCAGAAAAGTAGATGATAAACAGGAGACTTCCCAGCACAGAACCCTGGGGGGGGGGGGTCAACTGGTGACTGGGTCTCTTCATGGAGGTAACTTCCCCTGTTTTAATTATCTGTGTCCTACCTGTGAGCCAGATGGCAATCCAGTGAGTGACCTAGGGATTTATTCCCAGCTTAGTTTTTTTTTCTACTCTGCATGAGTGAGGAATTGTGTCAAAAGTTTTTGCCAGCATAAGGTATATGGTGTGTACCATTTTTGCCTTCATCCATTGCTTTGGTGACCTTTTTAAAACAAATCTACCAGGTTGAGTAAGCATGACCTTCTCCTGATGAATCCAAACTGAGATGGGTCTAGTTGACTTATTTGGACTTATGAGTCTTGGAATTGCAGATGGCCATACATTAATAAATTGATAATACACTATGTCACCTTCTGCTCTTGCATGAATCTGGAGACAGACAGTGTCATATTGGCTGCTGTTTCTGTTTAGTTCAAGGCCTTATCATTAAACTGTTGTTACTTACTCACCATTATGGAACTTGGGATATTTCAATACTTTTGCAAATTTCTTTAAGAATCATAAAGTTATTTTCAATTTTGATTTGCTTGATGTTGTTGCTGTGGTTAGGAAGTTCTAGTGAACAGACTCCTGGTGCCTTTATACTTCTTGGCAACAGTCAAAAATGTTGTTCCCACTTGAACTACATGGGCGCAGGGCTCCTTTTGTGACAGTACATGCCAATATGGCATACTGGCACCTTGGCCATGACAACTGATTTATTTTCTTTTAATTAAAAAAAAAGATTTTTAAAGGTGTTCTTCATTAAGAATGCCCTTTGCATCTGGTCACACAGACACAGAAGACAAAAACAGGTCACAAACACCTGTTGAGTCTGTGTGAATGATTGTTTATGTCTTCATCTTCCACACATGCAGAATTTGAATTCCAAAAGATGTTTGGACTTTGCACGAAAATCAGACAAGTGAGATGTAGGTGTATGTGTGTGTGTGTGTGTGTGTGTGTGTGTGTGTGTGTGTGTGTGTGTGTTTGTGTGTAAAATGGATGTAGGGAGGGTTAAACCTCTCAATTGTCCAGATTTTTGTCTCATATTTTTGGTCTGTTTGCAATAAAAATGTGTTTTTCTGGCAAATCACAGACAAATTATTGAGGACCGAAGTCAGAAAATAATGGCAGATATTTGAGCTTTAGACTTCATATCCTTTAGAAAATGTATACCAATGCAACACTTATTGTTCTATCAACTTTCTAAGTTTGTAAGAGAAATATTTAAAAGGTGTCTCTATTTTTGGGCCTTTGCCCCCCCCCCCCCATTATTTGTGGCTTTGTCCAGAGTTCTTCCTCTAAGAGTTTGAGAGGTATGGGGGATATAAGAGGGAGGTAGGGGTGTATGTGTGTGTCTTACCTCTCAACTGTATAGGTTTTCATAGAATGTCCAGATTTTTGCCTTATATTTTTGGTCTGTTCCTAATAAAAATTGCCTTTTTTGACAAATCACTGGGATAATCTAAGAATTAAAGTTACTAAATAATGATGTGCATTTGAGTTTCAGATTTTATATCCTTCAGAAAATGCATTCTAACACAAATCCTGTTATTCTAGCAACTAAGTTTATAAGAGCAATATTTAAAATGTGTCCCTAGTTTTGGGCCTTTGTCCCCCATTATGCCAGGATTAGTCCAGATTTCTTGCACTAAGAGGTTGAGATGTATGGTGTGTGTAAGAGGTTAAGACATATGGTGTGTGTGTGTATGTGTGTGTGTGTGTGTGTGTGTGTGTGTAAATTTTAAAGTAGTGTTAGTAGCATGACAGATAGCATACTTACATTTGGATGTAGAAAGCTGTGGGTTATACTCCCACAGTTGTAGATGGAATATTAATAGTGTGTTGTATTTTAAGGGGGTGGGATGCATTGCAGTCTTGAGTATGTCCTCCATTGGATGAGATGCCTAGTAACTATGAACTTGTTTTCAAATTGCCATCCATTCCATATTGCAATATAGCCAGCTTACTATTTTTTAATGTAACATAGGCAATTTATTCTTCAAGGGCAGCATACACTGAATTTGTAGATGAAACACTGAAATATAAAGTTGTTTGCTATCAGCAGCCTTTTCATTAGTTACAGATCTCTTTAATGTGCAATTATTCAGATGACATTTACTTCTGCAGAAACTGTGCATATTGACTAATATTGGTGGATTGTAATGACAGAAGTCTGAGTAGATTTTTATGGTTGAAATGCTCTGAATTAGTCAGTTTTGTCATTATTGGTTCATACATATTGTTTCATTGCTTATTAGAAGAATGTTCAAAATTACAAATTTAAAACACATTCTAACAAGTAGTGCTGTATTATACAAGGAAGATAATTTAATACAATCAGGAAGGTGAATCAAAGGACACACACATGCATGCATGGCCCTAAAAATGTGTGCAATGGGCCTATGATTTGAAAACAGCCCAAAGGTAAACTTTATCCATCACTAGCCAGATGCATTTTCTTTGAATGTGGGTTTCAATGATATTTCAGTGAATGTGAGTTTCAAAGACAGAGAAGTTTTAATGATAAGTCTGTTTTTATTGTGAGACTGTATTGCTTTGTTTAGCAAATGTCTATCAGTGTTTGTGGTATAAAATTTGAAATAAAAGTTTTAAATTAAATCCAAATATCTATAATCATTATAGAAGTAAATCAGAAAACAATATGCATGCTAAGAGTTTTGAACAGTGTTTATGGCAACTGGTGAGAAATAGCCAAGTAATGGGACACTGGAATGGCTCCATGGTGGGGGCTGAGTGGGGGGGAGGTGACCCAAATGCAACATATGTGTACCATCACCTTTTTGTTTACAAAACAAGCACTACAAAGGTGCATAACTGAAATAACCCAGCGTTCCTCTGGGTGAGTCTGGTAGACCTAGTGCATGAGCAGAGGAGTTGGTGATCGCTGAGGATCAGGGCTTAGAGGTGTAAAAACACCATAACTAATACTGTTACAAGGGGGATTTTCCATACACTTCTAATCATTGCCTAATGTGAATATTTTAATATATTTGTGCAATCAAAACTGAGACATGCAGAACTCATATTCTATAAAATCAAACTGCTTTCATGCCTCAACTGTAACACCAAGGATACTCAGCCTCTTATGTGATGTGTACACTTTTAATAGATATCTGTGAAAAAACGCATTCAGATGTACTTACATTCATGCCTTGATTTACCGAGCCTTAGTAATTTTTCTTTCTAATAAACTCACTAACACTACAACTACTAACGCCTCTCTAGCTTACTCATTATGAATTTACTTGTCCTGGCTTTTATATAGCTTTACCTTGCAGGAGTACCTTAACTTTCTTTTCTTTTTATTAATTTTGCAGTCTCTCCACCTATGTAACTAGTGGTCTGTCTGTCTGTCTGTGTATCTATCTATCTATCTATCTATCTATCTATCTATCTATCTATCTATCTATCTATGTATCTATCTACCTCCCTTCATACCAAAAGAATTGCCTAATTTGAAGTAATACATCCATTAGCAACCATGATGAGACTTCTTGAATCTAACCCTCTGATCCCAATACGGGCAACCGAAATGTGTCATCTAGCAGATTTGTGTGAACTCATTCAGAATTATGTTAAATTACATCTTGCTACTGACACTTTTGTGTATATAAAAAAGAAATTAATCTTGCAAGAAGGGTACATTTCAGAAAATCATCCAAGTGAACTCTCAGGGGACATTCTACAATTTCTCAAAATTGTTCTCTTTTTATAATAAATTTGGAATGTTGTCAATATAAGGTGACATAATGTCCACCAGAAAAAAAAATGCCTAGCCAATAAAACATGTTCATAAGTCCTCTCCTCATCTATTGAGGAAATGTACAAATAGCCAGAGTAAGAAGTTCTGTAAGCAGAAGCAGAAGTGAATAAAATTATTATTTGACAGTCTGAGATTTTACCTTATACACATGTATACGCCTGCGTGCACATGCACAGACACACACACACACACACACACACACACACACACACACACACACACACACACACACACACACACACACACACACACACACACATGCCAAACATGAACATAGGCACACTTTTGTCACCTGGAACTGAAAATATAGCAATAGCTGGAAACTCAAAATACTTGTTAAGTCATGTCAACTTGCCCTAAACGGCAACACTTTTGGAGTAAATAGCTGCACCCACTTCACTAGTTTTTGAAGGTGCAAACTGGAACAACACTAACAGGTTTGTAATTATCTTGCATGCAACATTTATGTAACAACCAAAGAACAGCAATAAATTGCAAAGTTTTTCTCTCTTTCTCTTTCACTCATCAGGCCTTGCACTGGAGAGTGGTCACAGAAAGTGAAGCAAATTAACACAAGCCTCTTTTACTGGTCTTGTTGCAAAGAGGAGTAAATAACTCACACTGTGCACAATAACATGATGTCTTTTATCAGACCTACCACTGGTGAGTGGTGCATGCTTCATTAGTTGTTGCCTTTCTGAGAAGTAAACAGCAATCAGGGCACACAGATGAAGAGACTTAGCAAATCATGCTTTACTGTAGATGCAAATAAAAGTTTATTTCAGTGTGTTAGCACAACATATTTTGTATAGGGGATGTTGGTAAAAAATTGAATGAGTTAGAAAGCAAATTCATTTTGAATTTTAGAACTTTACACCCCAGGGGCCTCAATCTTGAGGTTAACTTGGTGGGTTAACCTGGTAAATTAGCTTGGTATTAATTTGTTTTTGTTATTTAATAAGGAGAAAATAATTATTTATAAAAAAGATTATTTATGAAAGTTATACAAATTTGTATATGTATTTAACTTTTTTGTATAAATATTTATGCAGTTTTAGTAGTATTTAGATGTGTTAAGGTTGTTGGGCACTTTAAATATAATTTAAACATAATTTGAAAAAGGCTAATTAGATTCAATTTGGTAGGGGTTCACCTGTATATAAAGCAACTGTTTTTGTGATTATGTATCCTTTGAAGGTGAACGGCCGTGGTACCAGTGGTTGCTGTGTTCAGTAAAGCTTTTTGAACCGGTGCTTCAAGGCTTCTGTCTTATTTTTGTTTTTTTCATTAATTTTGAAAATTTTTTGTGTTTGTCATGTCTTTGGACAGTGCAGATCTGGTTCCAGGGGTATTTTGAACCCCAATGGATGCTTACAAGTTGCTTTTTGTTGAGTTACTCAAGGAACATGAGGCCAAGCTGGCAGACCAGGAAGTGTGACCAACTAATGGTGAGACTGGTCATAATATTCATTTTGAACAGCTTGAGAGACAGATGATTAAAGAGCTTAGCTTGTATTTTGATACTAAGCTCTTAGAAAAATATCTCAGTCTAAACATCACCCCAAGGGGATTGAGGGTTCACTAGCTTCCTGCCTGGGATTTTAATGAAGAAGAGCAGGATTTGTTGGATGAATAAAAGCATGTTTTCTTGGAATGCACTTTGGGTTGGATTCATATTTTGGTGAAAATAACTATGCGGAGTACTGAAAGTTTGCAATGTCAGATCTTGGAGCTGCAACATAAATTGACTAATGAGTTACTGGAAGTTTTATTTTCTGGTAAAATTAGTGATATTAAGCTCAAGCATGAGAAATTGGAGCCAGAAGTGGTTGATCATAAAAAGAAGAAGCTGTTCTGTGATCTGAGTGATTTCCGTAGTGGTTTGGTGTGTGCATGGCAGCATAAACTATGTTGTGGGTGATCCAAGAATGTTTTCAGGAATCCTAGGCTTCTTCTGTGAATACTATGCTCAACGAGTGCTTTCTTTGAAACCATCAAGGATGAGTTATCGCCGTTTTCCTCACAACAACAGGAAGGCAAAGAAAAGATTTCTTCTCCTCGGGTCATCAGGGAAAGGGCAGGAAAAATCAAATCAAAAGAAGAAAGGCCTAGTACAGTCCATGGTTTCTGCTGGTGATGGATGCATGGAGAATCCTTCCAATGCAGATGAACTGTGTGCTGAACTGGACTTTAATTTGTGTTTGCCATATTCATGTGGTTCATGCAAGTCTGATTTTATTTTGAAAAATCAGAAAGGTCTTGAAATTGTGAACTTGTCAGATGTTTGTCTTACTGAATGTGCTTTAAAGCTTCTATGTTAAAGAACAAAATCTGTTCCTACTAAGATACCAGTACTAGCTGAAGTATTATTGGAAGTTAAAACGTTTTGTAGGAAATTGCATTTAATTGTTTACTTTCATAGAAAAAGATGTGTTAGTGATTCAGTTGTCACTTGTGATATTGAGGATGATGACCCCATGTTAAATGTTTCCATTTACAATTGTGAATTGCTTGAGGAAGAATCAGAGAGATTGAATGATGTAGGTTTTAATACTTGCTGTGTAGGCTCATGGTTCCTCCACTTTCTTCTTCTAGTAATTTTATGCCGCCTAAGTTGTCTTCTGCAGTTTGTTTGTTTGAGCAAATGTTTTGTAAAAAGATTGAATGTGAATATTGGAGGTTTGTGAAAACAAAAAAAGCAATATAACATTACCAAAGGTGAATGGAAGCCCTGCATGAGTTAAGGGGGAAGTTAAATGAATGCATCTTCAATCAGGCCGACAAGGGTTGTAATTAGGTTTTGATGTACAGAGTTAAACAAAATCGATTGGCCTATAATTTGTTAACATTTGAAGAAGATCATGTTAAATTAGATCACAACCCTGTTGTTGCCTTTAATGACATACTTCTGGAGTTATTGGAAAGGGGTGAAAGATTTGGTTTTCTAATAAGGGAAGATGTTAGAAAACTGTTTATTTCGAAGCCTTGTGACCTTATATTTTATGTGTTACCTAAGCTGCATAAAGATGTGTTAGACCCACCCGGTAGGCCTATTGTCTCCAGGGGTGGGTTCTTATTTGCAGAATGCAGGGATATTTTTGGATTCATTATTGAAGAAATATCTGCTTAAGGTACCAGCACATGTTACCAATACCCAGCAGCTATGTGAAACAGTGAGTCAAATACAATTGAAGGAAGGTTATTATTGGGTTGTGGTGGATGTTAGTTCATTATACACCAACACTCAGTTGAGATGGAGTTTGGAGGCTATTTGGGATATAATGGGTGAGGGTCCCCGGACCGCTTTGTAGTTAGGCTGCTTGAGTTTTGTTTGACACATAATTATTTTAAGTTTGCTAATAAGATATTTCTTCAACATAAAGGAACTGCAATGGGTGCCCCATATGCTCCTACATATGCAAACATTTATATGGGTTACTTTGAAAAGAAGTTTATTTATGGTTCTGAATTTTATATGAACCATATGGTTATGTTTAAACATTATATTGATGATCTAATTTTTTATGTAAGGGGCATCCTTCAAATTTGGATGATTTTTTCCTGAGTTGAACATGAATGATCATGGGTTAAATTTTCTATGTTGAATGGTGGCTCTTCCATTCAGGTTTTGGGTGTGGGGTTTTATTTGGATGATGTGAGCAGGATTCAATTTAAACCATTTAGGAAGACCATTGCGGTTAATAATATTTTGCATGCTGATAGTATGTAGCCCCCCCCCCCATTTAGTGGGCTGAGTGCCTCTTGGTGAATTTAGGAGAATTACCCGAAATAGTTTGGAGGAGAGTTGTAGGACTAAATGTTTGCTGGAGGCAAAAGACAGGTTATTAGAAAGAGGTTATAAGAAAAAAAATTGGGATCAGACCCTGGTGAAGGTAGTCGGAGGTAAAATTTTATCCAAGAGTGTTGAGTCTGAAATAAGAGATGTTGGTAGAGTTGGTGTTGGGTTTTGTGATGGTAGTGAGAGGGATTTATACTTTGTCTCCAGATATTCCATGTTTTCGGAGGTAATGAGAAAGGCAGTTTTGGACTTGTGGTACATTGTGAGCAGGGATGAGTTAGTGGGACATTTGTTCCCTAGATTTGTAAAATTTTCCTATGGGAGATATGCGAATCTAAATGAACTGTTAAACATGGCCCTAACCAATGTCCAACAAGAGTCTGTTGGGTCATTTGCCTGTGGACATTGTAAATTATGTAATCAAATTAGAAATATTTCAAGCACTAGTATGAATGGGCAGAAATTTGCTTGTAAAGGAAGGTTTAATTTTAGTTCATGTGGGGTGGTGTATGTTGGGGTGTGTGGGTGCAGCAATATTAAATGGTATATTGGACAAACAAAGAAAGCTGTAAAAGTGATAATAATGGAGCATTTGGGGGACACCCCCAATAAAAATATGAAAAGTACAGTTGGCGAACATTTTAACAATGTACATGCAGGGAATAATGGTTATTTCTTTTTCAGTGTGTTAGCACAACCTGTTTTGTATAGGGGGGTTGGTAAATAATTGAATGAGGTGGAAAGTAAATTCATTTGAATTTTAGAACGTTACATCCTAGGGGCTTCAATCTTGAGGTTAACTTGGTGAATTAACCTGGTAAATTAACTTAGTATTAATATGTTTTTGTTATTTAATAAGGAGAAGAAAATTATTTATGGAAAAAATTATTTATGAAAGTTATACACATTTGTGTATACATATATATATATATATATATATATATATATATATATATATATATACGTATTTAACTTTAGTATTTAGATATGTTAAGGTTGTTGGGCACTTTAAATATCATTTAAACATAATTTGAAAAAGGCTAATTGGATTTAGTTTGGTAGGGGTTCATCTATATATAAAGGAGCTGTTTTTGTGATTATGTATCCTTTGAAGACAAAAGGCCGAGGTACCAGTGGTTGCTGTATTCAGTAAAGCTTTTTGAACCGGTGCTTCAAGGCTTCTGTCTTATTTTTGTTTTTTTCATAATGTGTCTTTCACCACACCTCCCACTGGTGAGTGATGCATGCTTTATTAGCTGTTGCTTTTCTGAGAAGTAAACAGCAATCAGGGCACATAGATGACGGGACTCAGCAAATCATGCTTTATTGTAGATGCAAATAAAAGTCTATGGCACATACAAATGAAGAATTCAACACACTGCCAAGGTCTTTGGGAAATAAATGTCTCAGGTAAATAAAAGTCTCCAGTCTAAAGGTTTTTCAGGTACCACCTCAGTTTTCAAACACAGCATTTCTGGCATGCCACTCCTTCATGGAAACCATGGCTCAGGATTCTAACCATCAGGAATTCCACTACTTCTTCTTCTTCTTTCTGCTTTTTCCTGGTTAGGGGTCACCACAGTGGATCACCTGTCTGCTCATGATTGGCAGTGAAGTTTTACGGTGTTGAGTTGCCAGCCCGGTGCCCGACTTTCCACAGAAGGCAAACACATGCATGCACTCATGCCTACGGCCAATTTAGAGTGTCCAATCCACCTACAGCATGTCTTTGGGTTGTGGGAGGAAACCAGAACACCCAGAGGAAACCCACGTGACCACAGGGAGGACATGCAGACTGGAAGCTAAAACCCTATAGATTCCTCTGTATCATCAAACACCAGATTGTACCCTTTCTTACTGGTATTGCCAGAGAACCTGTCTTATATATAAGCAACAGCCACCATCTAACCTCAGTTACCTACTGTCCTAGGTAATTCCCTTAAAGGGACCAGTCTCAAATCCTTGCTTCTTTGTGACACCCACTCCTATAGTTATGATTTTCATACAGACACGATACCTAGACTATATAATTTGATTTATGCAAAGGCACTGCATGTACCTTTCCGTACTACGTGTGCCATTTGACAGATAGCCTATGGTACAAATGTGGTTGTAACATATGTATAATTCATATCTAACAGTGGGTCGATACATTGTCTGTTAATGTCTTTGTATTCCCTGTTGAAGGTTTAATGCTCCAGGTCTCTTCTGCAAGCTTTTCAACACAAATCAATAAAATATATAACTGTACTAAAGGTTTCAGTTATCTGAATTATTTTAATGACTGCGCATGTGCCTTTACATAGAATTCATTTCTCTTTCCAACAAAGTTTTCCCTTCCTTAGCATTTTCTTTGTAGGCATTCACCTTGCTTCCCTCCTGTTGTGCGTAGGTTACAGCTACTTCATTTGCCATGCCTCAAGTAGTCTAACAGTACTCTTTGAGAATACTAATATATTATGATTAGCTTTCAGGAAAATAAAATGTTTTTCTACTACATAAAAGTCAGCAGGATTTTCTATTTAAAAGTGAATAGATGAACTATGTATAGGAGAAGTATGAACTCATACTGAGCAGAAATGTGATTTTGTATAGGAAGTGTATCCATCACGTATTCAAGTGAATATAGTACTGTCCTTAAGCAGTTATGACCATTGAACACAGACACACACACACACACACACACACACACACACACACACACACACACACACACACACACACACACACACTGCAATCACATTTATTCCCTTTATATTATGTACTAAATTAATGTACTCTATTTTGTTAAGGATGCTGCAGTTTTATAAATGTCATGCAACTTGTGTAGCTCACCTGAGAGTGTAATGCATACATAAATGGCATATTAGAATAAAACATTTCAAAGTGGCATTAGCACAAGCCACTAAAATGTATTTTTTGGTAAATGTAAAGCCTCCACATACTCACACATCCATATTCAGAGGGAACTGTACCTCCTTCCTGTATTATATCTCTGAAGTCACAGTATCTCAGGATAAGCAGAACCTTCCTGTGCGGTGGTGACCTTATTTAATAAAAAATGTGTGACAGCTAATTGTAGATCACTGTTTAATTTGCTGCTGTGTAAGGAGACTACAGCCAAGAATGGGGGTGGGGGTGGGGGGAGATGTTTGTTCTCATTTGCAAGGCTGTATATAATGTTTGTGATTTATTTGTATTGTATGTTTCACCATTTGTACTGATGTTTTACATTGTACATTGTTTAATTACTTAAACAGTTTTATTATTAAAGCTATAGATAAAACCATGTCAATTTTAAGCAAGGAAAAATGCAGAAGATATTATTTTGAATATGTGTCTCTCATACTCTCTGTTATGCAATTCAGTTATTGCCTTTAGTATTTGGGCAGTTAAACGCTAGAGGAAATGAGACCATATTTGCATGTATTTTATTACCTTAAGAGTCTCATTGAGTAGATCCTATCTTGGTAGCATGCAGAATGTGTAGAAAATATATTTTGTAAAATAACTTGAGTGTTTTAGAGCCCCAAATTACAGTGATTTTTGATACAGAATAGCTTTGCAAAATTACAAATAGTACTTTAACTGTACTTTTCATGTAAACTGCATGTAATAGACTTTCATGGCCTTCATAATATAACAGAAAAGCACTAGCAGTGTTACCTTATTGATAAGTAAGAACTGTGTCATCTCACAAAATGAACACTTCTTTCTGAAGATGTCTGTCATGTCTTGCACTTAGCTATTCACATGATGAATGTCCTTGCCTGAAGAGCATCGCATTCTGTAAAATAAAACCAAACAGCCCCAGTAAATTGTGCTTGCAGGAAACTAAATGTCATTATTGTCTTAGTATCAAGAAAATAACTCTAATCACATACTGTGTAGTTTTGTGCTGTACCATGTCACTTTATTCTTGTGAAAGGTCTGATGGCCTGCTGCAGATAACAAATATGGGACCTGGCACATTTACTTCCCTTGACTGTCAAGCTTTGGAAGTTTTCTCTGTTATACCACACAGACACCAGCATAAAAAAAACACAAATGCATTGCCAAAAGGGGCAATTAATTTACCTTCATATATGTGTACACTGCCACCCCACAATACTGTTCCTTCATAGTTTTAAAAGTTGATAATTAGCATGCAGAATTACAAATATGTATCGTAGCATGTCATGTTTAATGGGCTTGTTAGCTTGCAGGTATTAGGCTTACATGTCTGCATGAAGTGGGCATTACAGTTGACACATTGCCTTACCCACTACAATGCCTCTGCTATGCAGTGTCTTAATTGCGTTGAGCTATTATGCTATTACATCTGAAACTTATTCTTCTGATAAGATTTATAGCAAGTAATGAAAAATACTGCAGCTACCTCTCTATGATCTTTAAATTACTTATTATGTCTGGCCAGAGATGTGGAGAACACAACAGCACTGAGAATGCTTTACTGTACATGACAGAAGCTGGTGCAAATTAAAGGTTTCCTGTTTTTGCATTCTGATGTGTTAGCTGCAGCAGAGTCATTTGCCAAATGTAGGGAAGACAGCTGAAATATCAGACTGGTATATCTGCTGTCTAACAAAATGAGGAAATGTTGCTTAAAAAGCATAATGAAATATCACTGAGAAATTCTTGCTTTCTCGCTGTAATACACATGACCATGGAATATTTATTGGAAGGAAGAAAAGCTACTGCTGTGAAGAAAATAAGTACGTAAATTGGAAATTATGCTTCATCTCCCCTGCATGATGGTTAATAATTGTGGACTGACATTCTGGCTTAATGTAAATATTTATTAAGGTTTGTCATCTCACAGATTTTCATGGCCTTATTCTTATCTTGTAAATATATACAGTGTATACTTTAAAGTTAGACAGTAAAGCCTTCTTATTGAATAACTTATATTCCAAGTTGTTTTTCTCATTCTTCTAAATACATTTCTATATTTACAACTCTTTAAGTGCAATGAGAATCTAGCAAAGTTTAAAAATCTAAATTGGGTATTAGTTTACCTTATGGTCATTTGTGCAGTAATATACAATTGGCTGAAGCCCCGCTTAGTCAAAAAAGGTCACTGAAGTAGGAAATCCTGCCTTATAATGTGTTACAGCAAGTTTAGAGTTCTTAGAAGCATGAAGGCTCACAATACTGGGGAATATACAAGCGAGATTGTTAAACATTTTATAACCAGATTGCAATAACACAGTTGTTTTGTACTTAGCTGACTATGACTCCCTCGTCCCTAAAACAGAATGACACATATGGCTTTATACATCTGAATGCCATGTTATAGCACAGCTATTGTCACTTGTAAGAACCTGGAAATAGAAACAGATGCAGATAAATGCTTTTTTCCCTTCCATAGATCAAGAACCACTGACTCCAAAACAACTGTAGTCATATCCAAGGGTAATTTGTAGTGCAAAGAAAACATAAGGCTTATTAGACGGAAGAAAGGATACTGCTGTGAAGAAAATTGCTTTATGCTCAGTCATTTGTTTCATATACTTGCTTTAACTTTCCAAAATGATTTTGTCTTCCAGAATTCTAAGAGATGTTAAAGTTATAAGCAGCATATCCTATTAATTAACCTATTAGCAAATTTTATTACCATTATACACATTTTATTATTTAAAGCAATACTTGTAGAAAACATATCAATTATATGCCAGAAAGGTAGGTTTTCTATGCAGTGTTCAGTATATGCCTAATTGATCATTTTTGATTTCAGGTACTTTTGCATATACTATCTTTGTTTGTTCATCTGTTTTTACCTGTTATACTGATCTTGAACTATTTTCTACAGTATCGTTATTAAAGTAAATTGCAGTGTACTATACAATGACATTTGTAGAGGCACAGGTTAAAGTTAAGATAATTCAAGGAACTAATTAAAACCCATCTGCCTAGGTGGAATAGGTACCTACTTAGGCTAGCAGTTGTTAAAGAAGATCCATGAGTAAGAGATGCTATGTAGTACAAAGGTACTGTTAGAAAATTTAGAATAGCATTGGCAATGTCTCATACATATTAGCCATAAAAGCTATAGATTGCGTGTTAAAATACTCACAAATGTGGAAGCTAAATTTTTGCTGCATGGTATCAGCCAAACTGAAACTTCAATATAGCTTTCTGATTATTTAGTGCTGCATCTTAACAGAAACAGTTTTTGTGTTGTCAGAGATTAAAAGTGATATTCTGTCCAAGCAGAATAATATGCAAATACAGAAAGAATGTTTGTCATATTTTCATGGGATCATTATAAATGTTAAAAAAACATTCTTGAGCTTTTTGGATTATGCAGCCTTTTCTTTACTATTACATTTGATAAAATATAATGTAATGTTAAAAAGATAAAATCTAATAAATGAACATAATGCATTTCAGGAATGATACTCAGTGAAACAGAGTTTCAAAAACAAATAGTTGTGCATGTGGTGCAATGGTTATGTTATGAATCTGGGAAAAATGCAACATTGTTCAGTATCTTTCTGACATAAGAAAGATGCTTAACAAAGTTTTGTTAAACACCTTTCAGTGCTGTTAAACTTTAATTTCATACTGGAGCACAACAGCATCTGAAGCATTGTAATATCTTTAAATACCATTATACACTTCACTGTCATACACACATACACATAAAAAGTGTGTGAGAGTGATATGTCTAACAGCTTCTAAAGAAAATTGTTTAGCAGAAAGACACTTCACTTTGGCCTGCTGTCTCTGGGGCTTTCAAAACTAAAAACATTTTGTGTTCCTACATTTTATCCCTAGTAAATAGGAGTACATGGTGCAGATCAAGTTGCATGTACTACAGCAATGTATGAGCAGGTACCTCATATCATGTATACTATGTGCTCAAAAATGGATGTGAATATTGTCTGGCAGTTGGTGAAGAGGATTAAGGCTGTGAGCTGTAGTTCTTTTGGTACCGTGTTTGATTCACTCAGCTCTCATTTGCCTACTGTGTGACCTTGAGAAAGTCACTTAACCAGGCATTTCTTCCAGGTTGCTCATGAAAATTGATTGTGTGTGCACTGGGCCTACCTGGGTAGCAAATGGGTCTTATTATTATTCACCTCTCAGGTTCAACTTTGCTCCATTCATTGTCAATTTCTTCACATCCATGTCTTGCACACATATTAAGTTGGTTATGATCAGCCATCTGATCACAATCTTTTATGTAGTAAATGCAGCAAACATATAAATAAGTTAAATATCAATGGTCTGTAAAAGCAGTTGATACAACTCTGAGTATGACCACATATCTAACAAAGAACAACAAGAATGCTAAATTATTCTAAACAGATGCATACAACAGGGTCAGAAAAAAATTATAAAAGGATGTCTAACTCTATGTAACTCCTCTTAGCCCCTTTATTGTGGATGTCAAATACACTAAAGAATATGATGATTTAAATAAGGAAGAAGGGTGAAAACTTTGCAAAAGAAACGCAGACAAGCTGATTTCAGAAAAGCATTCTAGGTTGGTTTTCCTGATTCTGGTGATGAGGTACCAGAAGAAGTAGCAGGAATCACAAAACCAACCTCAAATGCTTTTCTGAAATCAGCTTTTCTGTGTTTCTTTTGCAAAGTTTTCACTCTTTTTCCTTATTTTCTACTTCATAGAATAACTGAATAAAAAGCATTCTTTATTAATTTTTTTTTTACTTATATTTTTACTTAAACTAAAAAACGATGGGAAGTCAGCAATGCAGGCAACACCAGCATCCAGTGGGAAGCAATCATTATGGAATACATAGTACTTCAGCACCCTGGACAGCTCAATGCATCGAGGAATGTGACAGAACAACAGAGGAACAGAGAGACAGCGATACAAAGCCAATTCCAATAAAAAGCAACTTTTTTTTGTAATGCAGGAGTATTTTGTTTATTTGTATTTGCTGATTGGATAAGAGAGCTGTTATTTGGACCCTTTTCAGCTATGACCCAGGTTTAAGATAACAAAAGAAAATTTTGAAAAAAAATGTTACTGTAAAACACAGAGATTTTTTTTTTATCTTGACATACAAAGGAGTAAACATGTATTGACATGCACATTGAGAAAAATTATGCAGAGCTGACATAGATCCCCAGGACCTTAATGCTGTATTTTTTTAATTTTTCACTGTATTTCCACCTTAGCAATTATAGCTATGGTTTTCAGCCTACTAAGGTGTTCACTTGTAGATTTATGCACATGTTCATTAATATTATGATATTTTCTTTGCACACAAACATGATGAAATATTTATTTGGTACAAAAACAATCTTTGTTAAAAGTGTTTCAGTTTATACGTTATTAATATTTATTCTGATGTCCAGTGGTAGATCTTTGTGTTAGTTAATTAGTAATTTTGTTAATGAGTTGGTTTCTTAACTAATAACGTTTGGATTAGTAAGTTAGCCTTAAAAGGCTGTTCTTATATTATATATTTTAATTTGTCTCTATCTTTTTAGTTTCAGTTCTAAGGTAGCACAGTCTCAATTTACACTATGGTGTTAAGGGAGAAGGGGGACTTGGTTAAAGGAATGAGTTTATTGCTTTTATTGCTCTTAACAGAACCTCCCTCTGTAACCACTCCCTTGCTCCAAATAACCTGATTATATATAAATAATGAATGTCTTTAATGCTTTTCATTATACTCGGGATCCCTTATTTGTGTTTTTGAATAAACAATACTCCATTTTTAATTCAACTGTGGACTACCTAGTACTATTTTCTACTTCACTGTTTTGTCGTACATATTTTACAGTTCGATTTATATTAGTGCACTAGGTGCATAACATATTTAAGGAGTGAACTTCACACCCTCCACACTGCAAAGTTTCTTCTTTGTTAGACTGTAAAAAATAAACACAATTGCCTTTTGCACAAAGTACTGAACAGAATATTCCTTTATACATGAAGTGGATTAAACAGAGGTGACTTCTGCATAATGACATTGTATGCAGTTAGCATTAGAAAACACATAAAATAATGTTATATTATAATGCATGTATGAAATGTAATGCTAAGGTTTAGGTCATTGTGTAAATATGTAAATAGTAAGTATGTCAAATGAAAGGCAGTCTGGTAGGAAGACACTAAATGCCTGGAAACTATTAAAAGAGAAACAGCAATAGTTGTAAGAAGAACAACGTGTTACAGGAAGAATCAGTTAAAATAGTAAGAAGCATCAATTTGTGAAAATGAAGAAGGCTGAATGTAGGAAGTTAATTTAAGTGAAATGATAGAACAATTGATTTAAGGTTAGGTAGAGGTTAACACTTGAGGAAAGCTACAGTGAAACAAGAATGGTTTTAGTCTAGGTCTTGAAAACATCCAAAAGTGGATTTTATTTTCTTGGTGGCTTTGGAGGATATGGCTAAAGATGGAAGGGTAGGAGTTTTCAGATTTTTAAGAGATTGAGTTCTATATTATAGGGTCTGTTTTCTGGAAGGGTCTTTCAGAAACAGAAAGAATAGTCTGAGGAATAACCTACCAGAGGAAAAAAAATAGCATTGAAGTCACAGTTGCAATTCTAGATCTCTTCACATGTCTTCACGGGCATAGAACTGTAAAGTAGGTGTTACACATTATATAATCCACCTTAATCCCACTACAAAAGTATCTACTATTTAACTAAGATTTACACCATTTGAGGTCTGTTCTATTAGCTCCTCTGTTTTTTTCCCCTTTCTCTTTTTTGCATCCTTTTTAGCCCTTTTTTTCCTTTGCCCCCTTTTCTTATCCCCTTCCTTCTGCCCATCCTATATACGTATGTATATATGCATGTATATCTGTTACCTCACAAAAGTATATGATTAACTAAGTGACTTATTATTTGTCTTCACTCAGGCAGCAAAGTGATTCATGATACCTGCTATGTAGCTGTCATATTGTGAATATTCATATCTTGCTGCTCTCCACATATTTCTCTGCATATTGTTTCAGATTCTGCTTATACTGATTCTCTGCACATAGTAGTTCAGACTGTAGATACTATTTACTCTCCAAGGATGTATTAATGATAGCTACCATGAGCAGTATGTTTGATCTATTTAGCACATGTTTACCATTGCCAGCTTAAATGCAATGAAACTTTACTTGCAGTGACTTACATAGGAACATTTCAGTTGGGTGCATGGAGGGGTGGGAAAAAGCATGTGACCCCCCCCCCGATAGCTACGCAATACTGCTTAGAGTTCACAGTCTCCTCACTAGCCCCATATATGGCTCAGGTTTTGCACAGGGGAAGCTAAGGCAGGTCCAGCAGATCTGATGGAAAAAGAAGGCAACTGGGAACAGCTGATGATCCACCGTACAGAGCCAAAAAGGAGCCAAAAACACAAAGTGTTTGTAATTTTGAAATGAGTAAACATACCCTGATTGTTTGACCTAATTATGTCACATATAACTCTTTCACTAGTTCTGTCAAGATTAGGGAAGTGCTAATTTTTATTTAATTGTCATTTAACATCAAAATGCATTTTTTACTGTTTTTACTATATTTGCTAATTTGAGTTCAACATAATCAGCCTGTTGTTTAGGTGCTTGGGGGGCATTTTATAGTTCACATGTCAGCAAAGCGAAGGTTACTGCTTCTCTGGGCATTTAATAAATGATCACTTTGCTGTAAATTGTTCTCCAGTTGGCTTCCTGTTTTTTTTTCTTGCTTGCTTTATATTGCACTGATGTTCGTGCCATTGCTCTTCGTTTGGCTAAGTGCTGCATCATGTATCAGTGGAGCAGTACACTCCTTTGAAGCAAGTAATTGTAACTAAATGGTGACTATAGCCTTGGTGCTCCCACACAATGCTTGCAATCTTAACTTTGTGCAGCATGATTGCTCATCCAGTGCCGTGGCACTGCTAAAGTGAAAGCTGCTGCATCTATCTGTATCTTTCACTACCCAATCAAGCTAAAGACCACTTTGCTGTTACAAATGGGACCTTGATCCCTCCTCTTAGTACTGCAATTGCCAAATATCTATGTGGGCTGTGCTAAGTAGGATATTGTTTATATAATGGGCAGTGCGAAGTAGGTCATTGCATATACAAGCAGGGACTGGACTAAACTTACAGACTTTACAGTTCGGTATAACCTAATGTAGTTAGGATTACCTAAGGCTAATGTTCACCATCCCACAATTAGCTCACTTTATTCTGAGATCAAGGATCCTTAGACCCCTTTCTTACTCTGTGTTGCCAGTCTATTAACAATAGATACCGTGATACAGTGTTCCAACTACATAATGCTAACTGACAACTATTTACTTTAACCTTCACTACAGTGCACATGTGAGTGGTGCAAATAACTAGTAAGCTGCTGTCTAGACTCCCATATAGATATATGCAGAGCACCCAAGAAGTTTTTAGTGATAACTCCACCTTGCACCTGCTCGCCACTCATCCAGAAACAAGCATTACTGTGAAAAGGTAAATACGAAGTCTCTTTGCAAGTCTCGAAGGTATCTGAGGCAAAAACCTGATTCTCAATCTCCTTAGCAGCTTGATGTAACCACATATACTACACCTTTATCACCACTTACCACACACCCTACTCATTGGAGTCATCATACATGCCAAACTGAACCCTTAAGGCATAATGAACCACCAAAACACAAGGAAAAGTTCTAGTCATTGGTGACACGATAGTGAGAATTAGAGATACTCCACTCAACAGGCTCAGCAAAGATAATATGATGGTGAGCTGCTTTGCAGGAATCAGGATATGGCAAATGTGTAAGGGTCCTAAGTCCCTTCAACCTAGACACACCCATGATATGGTTATGGTTCATAAGGGTGGATGTGACTTGAGACACATATCTCTGGATTATATGAAGAGAGACAAGTAAGCTCTCAGAGTATAATTCTAAGGCTGGTATTAAACTATTCATGAGCCCATCTTGCCATCACTGAGTATGGTGCCTCAGTGTAAACAATTTGGTCAGTTACTGGTGTCATTCAATAGGGATCTAATGTGTGTCAGTTTGGAGGGAGATGGTGGATTGCAGGTGTGGACTGCACCTTTCACGTTAAGGCTTTCATATATAAGCAGGGATCTTCTCTACTCCACAGTATATTTTTAGGCAATGTAAATGTGCTGTATCCACAAACCTAACCAAATAACCCCAGGAGGCACAACTTCCTTTACCTCTTAATTCTGAGTTATTGACAATATATCTGTTTGACTTTAGTTATGATGTGGGGGGGGGGTGTCTTAATTTCCTCTCGTATATATTACAAAAACTTTAATTTTTCTCCAAGGCTTCAGAACATTTGTATGGTGTAACTGTAATGGTTTCTTTTTTTTTTCCATTATCGTCTTATCCTGTAATTTACTTCACTTACTTTTCTACATTTTCCAAAGGTGCTTGCCACTTTGCAAGGAACTTATTTTCAGTGGTGTATGCTAACTCAAGTAATTTTTCCCCAGGTTTGAATTCCCTGAAAGGAGCATTTTTGTAAAACGGTCTTCTGCTGTATCTCTTGTACTTTTAATATATTCTTTTACTGTAAGCATTATAGTTCTTAACCAATCCTGTAGGTCTGCAATATACTGCCATGTTTTTAAAGTGGTGTATTTTCCACATTCCATGCTTCTTTTGCTAAAAATAAGATATGGTAGCAGTTGGCCCCCATTTCTACCAAATGGTTTTGTAACCATTGGTAACATAAACAGTAATATTGTCTTAAAATGTTTATCAGGATAATCTGTTTGAGGCTGGTATACCAATGTACTTAGGTGTTTAACCTTAAAAAATGTTCATGCTTCATAGGTAGTCACTAGACATGCAGTTCTGGAGATCGTAGAGGATCCTAGCCTGAATTCCCAATTGCTCTAAACCACAGCCTGGTTAAGTGACATGCTCAAGGTCACACAGTAGGGAAATTGGGGTAGAGGGAATCAAACCATGTACCACAGGAAGTAGATCATTAACAACTTATAGCCTTAAGGCTAATGGATTACAGTGGATATGAATAATAAGCCTTAGTCATGGATTTACTACTCTACAAAAATGCTTTACTAGTTTTTTTTGCTATGGACATTTCATTAAGTTTTTGTAGGATTGCTGACTGAGGAAATCTTGTTGCATAATGAAGGATTACCAGGATATGCTAGTGACCTTCTTTTGATTTTAAGAGGTGAAGTATGGTGTCAATTGTTATTCTTTCCCACATGGATATTATACAGTAAGTAAGGTTATCAGAGGTTTCTTAAAGCCTAACTTCACTGCCGTCCTTTGACGCTATATGGGCAAGTTCACAATTTTTATGTTCTTTATAATACAAGGCAGTAAAATCTAGCAAATCACCTAGATTTTATCTTATCTTAGCTCCTAAATAACCACATAAAAACTGGATATAGGCAGCCTTCATCACAACTATTTTAAAAGGCCTATGGATTAATGATTATCTCGTCACCTGTTCTTTATCTTTGGTTACTCTTTAAAGCAGGTTGTTTCTTAGTTCAAATTATGGGTATGAAGTGGAGCTGTTCTGCTCCTTGGTTTCACTTTCTACTCTTGGTTTCACTTTCTACTCTTGCTAAGTTATCTCTAACTCTGCTTAGTGTATTATCTTCTTAGTGTGTCTACTTGAAACTGAAATAGCGTACATGTAGTTCAGCTTGGTAAGCATTATTTTCACCCACTTTCTGATGTGAAATTGTTGCTATTGCATCTTTTCCTATAATATGAATACAGGCATTTCCTATTCATCTAGTTCACATTCTTTAATGGTAACTAACAAAACAATTGTCTTCTGTTGGGGAGTTTCTTTTTTTACTTCAGTATTTATCTTAATTTTCTTTATATTTAAAGTCCTGGTTCTGTTTCTGACTGGATCTCTGCTGTGGTATAGCAGGGAGAAACAAGACTGCTCAGATTCCTCTTTCCCTTCTCCTTCAGTGTAAGATTCATCTATTTTTTTCTCTTTTTTGTCTATTTTCCTTAGTTTATTTCTAATTGTCCTGGTCCCATTCAATAAACACATTACACCGAATAACGTTTGCCGACCTTTATTAAACTTCCATAAACATAATTCTTTTAGCTAATATTTATTAATTACCACTGACACAAGGTATAATTGATATTAATCACAGCATAACATCCATGTAATGTTAACTAGGACAGCATGACCCCGCTCATCCTGACCCTGTAAGCAGTGCCCACTCCACTCGCTTACTTATGAAACAGCGTACTACACTCACTTCATTTACCATTTATTGAATTACATATACAAATAAACAGCTTACCTCCACTCACTTATTTTACCTATCAAGCAGTATCCAACTGCACACTTTCCTTTCCCATCTCACTGAACTGAACATCAAACACAAGAGGGGGAACAGAACAGGGCAAGCTGGCCCATCTTCTCTGCCCACCAGCCTGACTAGGCTGTTCCCCCCTCTCTCCAACCAAACTTCCAATAACCTAATCACTATTAAAAGGCATTAAGCCAAACCTCATTCAGTGTACCCCATCTGCTCTGACCAAACTGGCTTCATGTCATCACCTCCCAAAGCACTATCCCATAAATAGCGAAAATAGCCAGCTGCCTAAATGGTTCAAAGTAAACCACTAATCCCTCTCCAATGTTAAATTAAACCATAACCAGATAACCTAGCATAACCACTGCGTATTAGCTACATACTCACTTATCTAGCTACCAGTAGAAGCTTTGCAAGGATTCCCAGTCCATTACTGCCAACTGGAGAACTAGCACACTAACTGCATACTGTCAAGACAAACTGCAGCCCATTTTATTACCCCATGAATATTATAATGACCAAATTAGTTTTTTTTTAAATTCAATTCAATAGCAATCCTGAAATCACACCAACTATCCATTATAGACAATATGACATTTAAATGACCATCATGGGATTTTAACAGCATGAACACCACAGCCATATCACTGCTATATTAAACAAACGAAAATGAACCCTAATCTTCAACAACTCCAGCCGGACCACCTAAACCAGATTAACCTGAAACTCCAGATATTCATCACCCCCCCCCCCAGTTGTCCTTCCTTCCATCCAACAAGCCACAAACCCAACCCATTTAAATTATATTCACCAACCGAAAATCACATGCCTCATTTGTCAACAAATGGAAATCTCCATCAACCTCCCTATCCCTCTGCTTAAAGACCATCCAAACAAAATACTCCAAAAGGCACCACAATGCTAAAACAATGCATTAATTTAGTAAACCTCATTGGCCAATATGCAGCCCAACATCTGAATGTACTTAATCCCTGCTTGTCCTTAGCTTTCCATTTGAACCTTTCTCTCCCTTTGTTACCTTTGCATTTGGTAAGAAATTAAAACATAACTTACATCTGCAAGGAATCACAAAACAATGCCTTGTCTATGCATTCTAATTTCAGTGTAGACAACAAACCACTCAGCTCCTCACATGTCCTACTTACACCCAAGTCATACGTGTACCAAAACACCTCTTATCAGCCCAAAACATAAGTCAAATGGTACAAGTGAGACTCACTCTCAAGCCCGAATCTGGTATGTGACAGTAGCAGCACCTACTTGAGGGACAGATTCATCTCCCAGAAGATGCCACCTTTTGGAACTCTCAATTCATGTCAAACACCTCAAAATAACACTCTACAATTTTCTATGATCGTAAGAACATTGTGACTCCACCCCACCTGCGAGAACCCAAAACTCTGGTTAAACAATTCTGAATCCTGCCCACCCCCAACATACCTCCTGAATGAAGTAACATTACCTACTACATCAATGTGCCCCATTCAAGTAAAGGAGACATCCACCCCAGCAAAATCCATTACTTTTCAGATCCACTTCCATCAAGCGAATGACTGTTGCTCACTCTGCGCTCCCTCATCTCTGAACTCATTGCACACCACTCTAGCGACTGGAACATCCACTGCAACAGCCTCCATCATCTTTGGGCTCACTTTCTTAGGGTCACTGACCGATCTGAGGCCACTGACTAAATGCCAACTTAATACTTCCCCATCTGCAAAAGAAATTAAACTGTAAGTTCTCCATACCCATATGCCAGAACTTTATAATGACAACATCAGCCACTGTCAAGACTTACCTTGTTCATCAACTACACTGTTACTACCCCACCCCTCATCCCTTATCCTCAGTAACCTGACACTGCCATGTCCCCCCCAAATACTTACCCAGCCAATGAGGAATACTACCAAATGATTTTATGAGACAAACAGCAGTAATTGAACCTACGCTTATAGATGACCCTAGTAGAACACAGAATAGAGACTGAGCTTCTGCTTGACTATGTTACACCTATACACTGCTGATGTGGGAACATCCAGATATCAAAATACTTGGTACCTTGTGCTTTGCATACAAAATCAGACAGAGGCAAGTTCATTACATATCAACCCTAAGATTTCAGCAAACAAGCACTACAAGGATGTCCAAGTGCAATCACTGTTAAACAGAAGTACATATTCATATTTAAAGAGGAAGACCTTGGCAGCTACTCTCATGTGCTAATTGCTCTACAATCATCTCTATCACCCAGCAACCAATGCAAAATGTTTATCAAAGAGTAAATATCCCCATAAAATACCATACCTCTCAAGTGTACCTCATTTGCAGAAACGTCCCTCATTTGGAGTCATAGAACTTCACATTCCTTAACTTCCACCTTGATAAGTTTGTCAAACATTCCAAGTTAAATATTTTCCTGAAAATAATGACAAAACAGAACTGAAACCTATTATTTCATTAACAAGCCTATACTGCAAATAAGTTTAACCCATTTTAACCATCCTATGAGCTACCAGTTGGTAGTGAGTCATTACCAAGTGTTCCCTGCTTACCACTTGTTCCACAATACATCTGCCAATATACCCAGTTCCAGTGCCTGCCATAACATTCATGTCAAAGGGGGAGCTTACCTACCACAACCCCATACCCTTACTGAGTTTCCAAAAGGTTTTGCTGAGAAGCATGCACATAGTAACGGCCTCACGAAATATTGGTGCTATATCTAATCCCACCATCTCCCTCTACTGTACCCCATGCATCGATAAATACTTTGTAGAGTGCTAAAGCTCCCCATTTTCCCCACACAAACTCAAAATTCTGAACTTCTATCCCTTCTCTGTCCTACACTCCAGCTGAGCTTCTCTTCCTTAACTCTACTTGCCTGGTTAGCTAGTGAATGCATACATTCTGTGACAATCCAAACTGCTGACATGTATGGCTGAATGCCTGCATGGCCAGATTAATCATCCCCTAGATACACACAGCCCCCCCTTCCAAAATTAATCCAATGGGCACTGATTGATTTCACGAATGTGAGAGGGAGCTATATCATGACACAGATGCAAATCAAGTATTGTTCACAACTCTACTTGTACGAACTGCCGACAAACCGCGATGAGCATAGAGATCCCTCCTGTGCAAATCTGTAAATGAAGGATAATAACCCCCCAACCCATTACTAAATTTACAAGAGGTCTTCGCTGAGAAGTGTGCACATAGTAACATCTATGCCTCCAAAGCTGAAGTATGTTAGTGATACAAGCAAATATATGGTGCTAAAACTAGTATCTGTTCCATGAAACCATCAAAAGGTTAAAGGTAGAGTACAATTACCTGAAATATACCCAAAATTAGGGAATGACTAGGTGGCACTGTCTACCCTTTGTGCTCAGCTCATGTAAGAAATTACAGCGCAATGTCATGAACTCCCACCCACAGGTACTAAATGCCCCCTCCCTATCCCCTGATAGGTCCCACCCACAATTACTACCTGCCCCTTCCACAAAAGTTGAAAAACTTTTCAAACACTGCCCCTACAAACTTAAAAAGCTGAATGAATAACAGGTCACACATTAGCATACATTTTCTGAAGGATATGAAGTCTGAAACTCAAAAATGGACCAAAATGTGAGGCAAAAATATGGCCATTCTGTGAAATTATGTACAGATGAGAAGCACGCCGTGATCCCATGTTTGTTTCAGATCACAGCAGCCCCATGAAGAACAGATGAAACACAAGGCAAAACCTGGACCCTATACAAAATCTGGACCAGTGAGAGCCATGACATACCATGCAACGTTAAAGGATTGACTGGATTCACCCAGGCATACCACCTCCAATGTCAATGAAATTGTTACCGTTCTGACACTGGGAGACAGCTTTTTTTTTTGTAGTAATTTTCTGAAAAGTATGAAGTGTAAAACTGAAATGCCTGCCATTATTTCTGAACCTAACCCTCAATTATCACTCAGTTTCATGAGAAATGAAAACTCCTTTGTATGGTTACTTCACTCACCCCCAAAATTCCTTGTATGCCTTTTACCTGTATCGTAGCTAAAGAATGCATTCAAAGCCTTCTGTTCCATTAAGGTATCTATCAATTGAAAGAATGCAGTGATGTATAAAACTATACTATACAAAGAAAGATGTTAATGGAAAGATACTGCTGATACTAAACATTTAAATTGTGAAAGTGTAAATTTCATGACTTCTCTGGCAACCTTCTTCTAATCTATTAATCTTATTACACTTTGTGAAGTCAGATCAAAATAGCTGGCAACTCCCCTTATAGCTTTCCATTACCTGAAAATATGCACCAAGATCCATTTGGAATTAAAATATACAATAAATATAATAAATAATGTGTAAATGTGTCCTGTTAAGGCTATAGAGGGAGTTGCCAGCTATTTTGATCTGGCTTCATAAACAGTGTAATGAGATTAACAGATTAGAAGAAAGTTGCCAGAGAAGTCATGAAATGTATAATTTCACAATTTAAATGTTTAGCATCAGCAGTATCTCCCCATTAATGTCTTTCTTTGTATAGTATAGTTTTATACATCGCTGCATTCTTTCATGGACTACAACTAAATGCCAAGAAATGCATAATAGTATCCTTTGGGAAGTCATGCATCCCTGGTAACTATCATGCTGACAACACACCCCTTAGAGTTGACCCAGTAGTCAGGGACTTAGGACACACATAGATAGTGATCATCATGTGTCTACAGTGGTGAGGAAATCATTCTATGTTGTGCAACTTATAAACAAAGGGTCTATATTATATTTACGAAAGTTCATATAATCGAACGCTCTAATGAGCGAAAATCCCAGAAATCGAAAATGATATTGTGGGGGGCTGCACCCCCCACTCCCCGCTAAATATATATTCCAACTCCGAGATCGCACTACAGTGAGGAAACGGCAAATACTTCAGTCTTCACTGTACTGCGATCCCGCAGCATGCATCTCAATTTCTGGGATTTTCACTCATTAGAGCATTCGATTATATTAACTTTTATTCATATAATATAGACCCTGAACAAAGATATGGCATCAAGTCCAAGGAAATCATTGTTCCACTGTGTTCAGCATTCATCAGACCTATCACTGAGTACAATGCTGCCTTTGGTGTGTACCTAACCAGGCATATCCAACAAATGGAATGTCCACAGAGGTCCCTCACTAAAAGAATACAGGGCATAAGTAATATGTCCTATGCAGACTACCTCAAGGCCCTATCTCTGTATTCTGTCTCCTACAGGCTTTTGGGGGGAGAGCTATGCCTGGCATACAGGGCATTGTCACATCCCACTCTGATGGACCTCCTGCATATCCACAAAACCAACAGCACCAGAATTACCCATTTTAAAGACTTAAACCTTGCCTGTGATATAAATAGAACCTGCTGGAGAAATAGGTATGTATCCCAGAGACTACCCCATCTACGGAACAGGCTCCCCATCCATGTGAAGCAGAGTTTCTCCCTAACTCAATTAAAGTGCAACTTGGACAATTGGATGGGAACCAGAAATTGATCTCTGGTTTGGCACCTGTGTCTCTAATGAACAGACGTAACCTGTAAATGGTTCATCTCCCAGGCCCATGCTTACACTTATCAAGGGTATCAGAACTTGTTAGAGATTTGGGATGCATGGCTAGGCTTAAAAAAGCCCTTGTGGTCATTAGCCTATTAAACACCTACGAACCCATGAACCTATGAACTTCAAATTTATTGCCTGGTCTGTTAAGTTATAATGAGATTTCTTTTACATAGGTTCATAGGTTGGTACTGGGCTATCTGCCCGAAGGCATATATTAGCCCGGCCATGTTGTGCAGTATTCACCGCCCCTTTAAAAGTTCCCTAGACCCTTGTACTAGCAGCTAGTACCCTTTGCCCCTATCTAGTAGTTGTACATCTTGTACAACTTTGTAAAATCAGTCTTATTTGTTTGGCTTATACTAGAAAGAAACTGTATCTGCTATAAATAATCCCTTATCTTCTGTTTTTAGTGCTTATGTAACATTTTACTATACATATTATTCCGAGTCTGACAAACTAGTTAAGATTTAGTTTATCAGGACAGTCAGCAAAATCTGCATGGTTAAGTAGTCCACACAACCCAAAAGGGTATAAACTTGTAAAAATAAAAAAAAATACGAACTGCACCGACTGCTGTTTATTAACAAAGCTCACGTATTGCTCAGGCTCTGGATTGCATTGCATAAGTGGAAATTCCTTAAGATTCCAAGAGCAGGATAAGTTATTTCTTACATTTATTTCACTGAACTGCACTTCTGAAACACTTATAATTGTGCTATACAGTTGATCTACTACATTTTGCACTGTTATAAAGCTTTTTTTTATTGTTTCACTGCATTTATGTACTGTTTTATACTGTTTTAACTGTATTTTTCATTGCTAGTTGCATGTTTACTGAATTACTTAACTGTAAACTGCTTTTTTATACTGAGAGTTGTATTTTCTGTTTGTGAGTGCTCTACCCAAGCTTTTCTGTGCATTTTTGATAATTGTTTACAGTTAAAAGCATTCTCTAGAGTCTGCTCCTTGATCTGTTTAAAACTTTCATTTAGTGGCTACAGCTAGGAACTGTAATAGTGTGCATTACTATAATTGCATTTTATTTAATTACTAAATTGTAAAATGCTTTTTCATACTGAAACTTGTATTTTCTCTTTGTGAGTGTTCTTTCTATGCTTTTAAAGTGAGGTCTCTGTGTTCTGCTCAGGTGGCATAATCTTGATAGAGGCCTGTTGCCTAGGCTGTTAGTTTTGTTTGAGTTTCCTGTGTCTCTGGCAGCCATTTTCTGCTGATTGTCTTCATTATTATTGAGAGTAACAAGGCCTCCTAACCTTCTGTAGTACGAGTGATTGGATAATAGCAGGGGCTGAGTAGTAATTTGATCTTCCAACTCTTCCATTCTTGCTGCTATATAAACCCTGTGTCTTATAAAGGTTGTGCTTGTATTGCTCAGGCTCTGGATTGCATTGCATAAGTGGAAATTTCCTCACTTGTCTAGAGGAAAACAGTTTTTAGTACTTAATAAATAAGCACTTATTCAGGCATATCTAAAGGTCAGCTCCCGGTGTTTTCTCCTGTCTACCTGATGAATCTGGGCATCTTGGGACAGTGCAGCAATTGCCTCATGTACACAGACAACCCTCTCCTCCTACCACCCAACACTACGACCTGTGAGAGATGCACTTATATAGCCAAACTGGAAGCAAAGCTCTCTTCACCAAAGACTGGCCTAGACAGTCAAGAGGAGAAGGTAAACACTTGCACCACAGCACACTCATTACATAGTCCCTCAAAACCTACACCACCAAAACGCACACACAGAAGATCAAAACACACACCTACATTTGCGGAGGCTCTTAGTACAAATCTGCCCAAACAACAGAGACCTCCAAACCAGAAATGCAAGCAACCTCCACCCCCCAACACAACTCAAATGACACATAGCCCACATACTCAGTGTGCCACTCAACTACAGCCCATAAAGCATAACGTACCCAACACTCTAGTCATAGGTGACTCTATAGTCAGGCACACTGATGTTCCACTCACCAGGCTAAACAAGGAAAAAGTTACTGTCAGCTGCCTGTCAAGTGCCAGGATCTGCCACATAACGCACGCACCCAGAATCACTCCACAACAAGTACAAATATGACTCTGTCATTGTCCATGTTGGTGTGAATGACCTGAGACGTACCTCCCTGGACTACATGAAAAGAGACACGGAAGAGCTCTCCGGTCTTGTAGCCCAGGCAGGTATGATCCTAGCTCTGAGTAGCATCCTGCCATCACCCAGAATGATACCATAGTACAAGAACAAAATGACTGACTTTAACAATTGGCTAAGCTTCTGGTGTCATTCTAAGGGAATTCAGTATCTGTCTGCCTAGTATGACATGATCGACAGAACACCCTGCTTTGCCAGAGATGGCCTGCACCTGTCACCCTTGGGATTCTGGATACTGGCAAAGGCTCTTGCCACCCCTATAGTGCCTTTTTTAGGCAAGGTTCAAATGACAAATTCACCACCGTAACAGGTACAAGCAAGCAAAATCTGAGGGTAACGCTACTCAATGCTAGAAGTCTAAACCTCAAAATACACTCACTCGAGGCACTCCTTAAAATGGAGAACATTGACATCTGTGCAGTGACAGAGACCTGGTTCAAAGCTCCAGAGAGCACCACTGCATTACCAGGCTATAATTCATACCACACCTTTCGGCCACCAAACCCAGACCGAAAAACTAAAGGTGGAGGCGTGTCCATATTTATTAAGGATATCCACACCTCCAAGCTAGTTCTCAGCATAATGCATCCGAGATTATCCAAGTTCAACTAACTCTGGGCAAAACCGCAATCCAGATTGTAGCTTGCTACAGACCCCCCACCATGCCCCAGGATTCCCACTCCTCTTTTCTTGATACACTGGAAAATATTAAGGTACAACCCAACACTCTAATAATGGGTGATTTCAACTACCCTACCATTAACTGGGAAAACTACTCATGTACCAACTCTTTTGCTCAACGTTTCCTGGAAATACACATTGTAGGGCCAACCCATTACATTCATCTTTTAGCTAAATATTGTTTGTATAATGTTGTCAAAATATATACAATACCTACTTAGAATAAATATCTCAAGCAATACACATAAACACTGTTTGTATAACATTAAATAGGCATAGCTCTCTGTTTAAGCATTGGCATAATTGAGATATGGTCATTGAGCCCCGGAAAAGATGTGGCATTAAAAATAACTTGTCATTTGTATTCTAGGGACTCATGGTTAAGTAGTACTCACACGACTTTGACCATTACACAGCTTGACCTTTTCTCAGCTCTAATCGGTACTATGCATGACAGGGAAAAAAAAGAAACAGAGAGAGAGAGAGAGAGAGAGAAACACCTCTGTTAAATACATGGGGCACTTAGTGCTGTGAGAGATTTGTGTGCTTTCAGCTTCCTACCAGCATTAATAGTATTGCTGGAACTAATTCCGTCCCCAGATTTCATGAGAAAGAGGACAGACAATGTGGCTAGTAACCGATTTTGGTCAAACTCGTTTCTTTCACACGGCCAGCCAATAAACCACAAATATTGCTCCCATACTCAGAAGCTGCAAAAATAGCAGATTATTTTGGCATGCATTTTTTTTTGAAAAGCCATTGCTCGTGGGTGTTTTGCGGCCTATGGAAAGACCCTAAAACAAGACTTATCACTCGGTTGAAAGTAACCCGAACCACAGAACCACCAGGGATAACTAACAGGTTATACATTTGCAAGAATTATTTTAAAAGCAGGAAGTACGAAATCCAGAACAGGTTATGCACAAGCACATCTTTTCTGATGGCCCCATGTATCAGTACCATTATCATGAATTTCTAAAGGCAGGAAGTCTGAAATGCAGAGAAATGGGTTATGCATTATAAGTTATTTGAAAAGGGGGGGGGGTCTGAAATGCAAATGTCTGTCTTTATTTGCAACTGCATTCAGTAATCATGTGCCAGAAGTTTACCCTCAAAACAATTTTTCAACATTCTCCTCTAAGCTTTGGAAAGGAGCACCCAATAAAAAATAACTACCAATGATCACAGCAGAGCAATCATTTAACCCCTCCCACCTGTACTGTTCATCAAATCCAACAGTAAACTGTATCTCTCCACACAAAGCTTGCCGAAGTGAGAGGACAAAGGCACAAAATGACGACAGCTTGAAAATATCTGCCCATAACTTAGGAAGTAACAGTGACGTTCCTCATCCATAGCATGCTATGTGATGCACTACGAAAGGCAATCACTTACATGCATCTCACAGCCCCAGAAACTTGCTTCTGGAAACTGAAGAGAGAAGAGAGACCACAAAACAAACCACACTGAAAGATCTACTGCACCACCACTGACCGCCAACTTCCCATTAATGGCATGTCAGTTAGACTGGCCATTCTAACTACACAGAACTAAAACCCTGTGAAGAGATGTTACACACAGCCCCCTGCAAAGCACTGAACACCAAGCAAATGTAAGACAGAGGCCATTCTCACCAGAGAGCCATTGAAAGTGCACTGACACCCTCATAGGCTCCTGAGTTAAACCAAATAAATACTAGAGAACCACCCAGACCCTAGCAAGCCAACATATTACCAGCTATGAACACTTGACCTACCCAGTGGAAAGCACACAGTGGAGAGAGGAAAAAGAAGAAGAAAAAAAAGTTTTTTTCATTATCACCATATTACCCAAGGCATACCTGTCTTCAAAAATACCTACAGGTCATCTTGCACATAACCTTGCCTTAGCAAGGTCATGCCAAAATGTGATTTCTTGCTCAGTTACACTTACCTAAACCACTTAAACCCCTCCCTACCCTTACCTCATATCCTTCCAATCATCCCTCATTCCTATTTAACCCTTTCATCCCCCCATCCTCTTAATTCCTACTACTGTATTATCTAACCCCCACCTGAAGATGTCCCTGGACAAATTAGTTTGTTACCTACCTTTATGGTCTATCTCCACAAAGACTTATTTTATTGCTTTAACTATTGGATGTTTTTGGCAAGAGTCTGATTCAGATTTATCTAACCATTCAACCCACAATCAAATTTTATTTCTTTTTGTTTCTTCTGATAAAATGAGCAATAAAATGCAGAGAACACCAAAACAACAATAAGTGCAAACAAATCAATTACTTTCCTGGTAATTAAGTGGAGCTTTAGCTTCAAAATGACAGAAAAGCTTCTCTTCAGCACATGAACTTCAGCTTAAGATTTCCTGAAGTTCTGGGAAAATATATGGAGAAATGGTTACAAGCAATGTTAAGCCAAATACAAAAAGTGAAATAAGCAATAAGAAAGCAGTTAGAACTCCAGCCACTAAGGCCCACCCCTCAGAAATAACAACACATTTTCCCCTTCCATTGAGTAATTATTACAGTGATTAAATAGGACATGCTGGAGGGGGTCTATATTAATTTGTTGAAAGACATCTCCATCGAACACCTCTCCATTGACACCAAACTGTCAAAATTCACTTCCAGGATTTGTGGAATTTTTGCCAGGGTAAGAAAGTAGTTGGCAAACTCTACAACTTTGCCCTTTTCCCCACTAAAATGTGATATCAGTGTTGGGTTATATAGTTAGGGGGGTGTGGGGGTGTGGGGGTGTGGAGGGCAAAGCCCCTCAGTTGATTGGGTTTGATTTAGTGCATTGTGTGTTCCATTGTGCTATGGGACAATTGTTTCATTGCCCTCGGTAACATTCTATGAATTGGGGAAGTGAATTTCAACTATTTGGTGTCAATGGAGATGTCCTCATAGAATCATAATAAGTTACTATGCTATTGACCCTGAGACCCTTATAAGCCTAGCCAAGAGTTTAGCCCATGTTTAGACAAGTCAGCACTCAAAGCCCCTGTCCAGCAGGAACAGAGGTGGAATCCAGGGGTGTATTTTCTGTTTCCCATCCAGTTATCCAGGTTGCACTTAATAAGGGATAATGAGGTACTCTGCTTGATGTGGAGAAGGTGTTTATTCCACAGACGGGGGAATCTCTGGGACACAAATCTATCCCGACAACAAGTCCTATTGATGTCATAGACCAGGTTGCGGTCACACGTGCGGTTTACTCAAGTGGAGCTTGACTTGCATATATGCAGCAGTCCCATCAAGGCAGAGTCTGAGATTGCTTTGTATGCCACACAGAGATCACCTCTGAGGAGTCTGTATGAAACGAGTACAGGGACAGGGTTTTTAGCCTATTTGTGTAGGGTAGATGTTTGAGGCCCTGGATTCTCCTGGTGAAGAATCTCTGTGGTCTCTCCAGCTGTTGCATGTGCTTTGCGAGGTACATGGCAAAGGGGGCATTGTATTCAATAACTGCCCTTATAAGGGAAGAATGCAGGGAAGTTATTACCTCCTTGTCTCTGGATGAGACACCCTTACTTATGAGGCAGGCCATGTGGAAAGTTTTCCATACAACAGAAGGAACATGGTGTTCAAAAGTCAAGTTGCTATTAACCTGGGTGCCCACATCCCTCACAATTGATTGCATGCTTAGGACTTTATTATTAATGTGATAATAAATGGGAGCATCACTCTCCCCAAAGGGATGATGATGCATTTTTGGCATTCAGCTTGAGGCCATGTTTCTGGCACCAGTCATTTGTTTGGGTGACACCCTCTTGGAGGACATCCACATCACTTGGAGAATTGATGACTGCACCCAACTTGCAGTCATCTACAAACTTGGCCAGACATAGCCAACTGATTTTGGCCTGCATCTCAGAGAAGTAGATCCCAAATAACAGACGTCCCAAGACTGATCACTGGGGTACACCACTCATTATGGGTGTACTGCTTGAGGTGGCTTCCCTTATTTTGATTAGCTGAGTTCTATCAGTGAGTCAGTTTGCTTCCCATCTGGCAACATATGAATTGATGCCTAGCTGAGAGAGTTTGTCTATTTTGCCTGAGTGGGGAATAGTGTTGAAGGCTTTGAACAGGTCAAGGTAGGTGGTGTGTGCCATCTTCCCCTCATCCATGGTTTTGGTGACTGCCTCAAAGAAGTTGACCAGATTTAACAGATATGTCCTCTCCTTGACAAAACCAAACTGTGTGGGGTCGAGTGTTTGGAGGTTGCCAATGTCCGTGTTAATGAGGTCGATGATAATCCATTCCATGGCCTTGCAAATCAGGCTAGTTAGGCTGATGGGTCTATAATTTCCCAGATCGGTGGACGCTCCAACTTTGTGTAAAGGGATGACAGTGACTGTCCTCCACTTAGCTGGGACAAAGCCATTACTCAGGCTTTGGTTGAATAGGGTGCCTAATGGTGCTGCAAGTTCATGCCTGAGTTCATGTAGGATGCAGCCTGGGATGTTATCGGGTCCCATGGTGGCTGCATTTTTTGCCTTTGAGAGGGAAGTGATGACCTGTTCCTTAGAGATAAGGGGAAGGGGTCAGGTACTGGGGATGTCCTGACTTACTGATGGGGGGGGGCAGAGGGGTGAAGTTTCCACTGAATCTGTCAGGCAGTAGGTTACCTATATCTACAGCATTTGTGTATGTGGTGTCCTTGACCACTAGTTCTGAACAGATCTGGGTGCTTCCTTTGAGACTGTGGAAATATGAGAAGACAGAGATGTCTTTCAATGAACTAACATAGACCCACTGGAGGGAAAGATTTATCTCCCAGTGACTACCTCATCTTTGGAACAGGCTACCAATTCATGTGAAACAGAGCACCTCTATGACACTGTTTAAAAGGAACCTGGACAAGTGGATGGGGCACCATAAATTCCTAACGGGGATAGAGCCCACAACCCTCCTGGACATGGGCAGTCATCAATGAATGCAGTCTTGGGTATTGACTAGCATTTATATGGTATTACACTGAAATGAAATGGCTAGGCTTAAAATTACCTGCAGATCGATAGCCTAGTCATTTCATATGATCCTATGATCAAGATTACATTCTGACTGGAAAACCAATTAAACTTGTACTTGTACTTTAATGAAAGATTAAATGTAAAAGTATGAAAAAGAGTGGAAAGTCACAGGGAAACCATAGTATTTATCAAAATGGAGATATTGTCTAATCCAAGTATAGCCATAAACACCTTGTCAGCTTTGCAATATATGTTTATAAATATCATGGTGTGACTACTGCTGTAAAATGTGTTCAGTTTCAGTGTTTTGTAGTATTGATGGACTTTACTGAGTATAAATATTCAATCTGTAATACACTCTAGAAGATCCGAGAGAGAAATGAGCCATGGTATTGAAACTACATAAAGTGGCATTGTCTCTATATTAAGGGAAACTGTTATAACTAGTGACTGAAGAAAAAGATAGAAAACATTATACCTTAACTCACCTGATTTTTTTGGATTAGTGTGGAAGCAAGAAAAGGGCTGAAGACTTAGCAGATTATACACCCAGTATAAATGAAGAGCATTTACATGTTATCATAAATCATGGGAAAATCATTGATTAGTATAGATACTGGATAGGCAGTGGAGTCAGCAGCAAGTTTGAGGAAGGTAAGAGGTAGATTGTCAGTGGAGGGAGAGCAGGGTTTGAGTTTCTGAAGAAGAGATCTGATGTAGGAAGTAGGAACCAGATGTAAAGAGAATAGTTGTTTGTTATGAGGACTGGGAGGGGTAGGCAGAGAAGTTGTGTTACAGTTGGAAGGCATGAGTGCTTGAATGTTGCTGTTTGTCTTTCAGCTTTTTCCCGGTAAGGGGTCGCCACAGCAGAACTCCAGTCTGCTAATGATTGGCAGTAGATTTTTTACGAAATGCCGAGGTGCCAGCTCGATGCCCAACCTTCAACGAAGGCATGCCCATTTACAAATGCATGTCTTTCTAATGCTACCCAACCACAGGGAGGACATGCAGACTCCACACAGAAGGCACTCCCAAGCCAAGCTGAAAATCGAACAGGAAAACCTCTTGCTGTGAGGTAACAATGCTACCGCTGTACCACCACGGATGTTTGAATGATTTCAATAAATTGTTTATTGAGAAGAGTAGCAGTTTCCAGAGGAGATTTGGGTAGGGGCAGGGAGTTCAGGGGCAGCCTGGAGAGAGAATTTTGTTAATAGTATACCAGAACTTGCAAGGGTTGGATATGTTATTGAACTGGGCAGAGTTATAAAAGGACTTTTTGTCATTATTATGTAGCAGAGGTAATTTGTTTGTTTTGATCCAGGTTTTCCAAGCTCTATCTCTTTTTAGCATAAGGGACTTAGTTTCTTTTGACAGCCAGGGAGCATAATTGGATTTTATTCTAACCTTCCTAGAGGAAGCAAGGGAGTTCAGGGTACTTAGGAAGATGCTATTGAACCTAGTAAATGTGTCATTGAAAGGAATTTGTTTAAAGACGGACCAGTCAATGTTGGATAGAATAGAGTTGAATGGAAGGTATGATTACATACATTAAAATTAGAGAGTTTTCGGCAATCTCTATAAAGGTGGAATTTTGTGGGTTGGATGGTGTAGCTAATAACCGAGGTGAGGAGGTGGTCACTAAGTTGGTCTGGTAGGTAGTGGGGTTTTGGTAGTGGTGAGGGGAGTATCCAGTCAATTATGGAGCCGGAAGATGAGTTTTTAAGGAGGTGGGTTGGCAACAATATCAATTGATGGAAACCATGCAGGTTGATGCTGAGTTGTGGAGAGTCAGTTTTAAGTTTAGACCAATCTAGGTTAACATTACCTAAGTTAAGGGTTTCATAGGGAATATTGTGGGAAAATCAGGACAAGATAATCTCTAAAGTGGATGAATTGTTTCTAGGAGGGATATTGATGCCGGCAACAGCTAATTTTTTGTGAGGGTTAAGGTGGCAATTAAGGATGATGAGTTCATCTGGTTGAAAGTCAGGGATGGGTGTGGGGAAAGGTGAGAGTTTGAGGCTATTGAAGTGGAGGATGGCTACACCACCCCCTTTCTTTGGGAATCTATCAGAGTGATAGATATTATAGCCTGGTGGGAGAATTTCATTGTTAGTGATATGTGGCTTAAGCTTAAGGATGTGAGTGTTTGAATGTATTATCCAGGCATGGAACTTGGTGATTTTGTTGGTAAGGCTTTGAATATTTTTATTGCCAGGTGCTTGGTTATGGATGAGTTTAGTGTAAGAGGCTGGATATGGTGAGAGGCATTTGAGGAAGGAAAGGAGGTAGAAGATAAGGGGGATGTTTGATTGAGGGGAGAGGGGGAGGGGCCAGGGTTGGGGTGGACATCCCCATATATGAGTAAGTTATTAGTGGGAAGAGGGAGAACATCAGTTCATATATGTAGTTTGTGTAACTTGGGTTTAGATTTTTAGGTAGGAGGGTGGATTTGCAATATAGACATTTTGTGAAGAGAAGAGGTGGAAAGGTTGAAAAGGGTTGGGAAGATATGAAAGTAGGAAGGTGTAGAATGAGTGTCAAAGGTATAGGAGGTAGGAGAGCATAAAAGAGAATAAGGAAGGTGTGAGTGATAAGAGGTTAGAGCAGAGAGAAGAAGTAGGAGTGAGGTGGTAATGATAAGATGTTTCATTTTTGATGGAGGGTATAGGGGTTATAGACAGGGTGTAATAGTAGGGGAAGGAAGTGATGTATTTGGAGTCTGACAGGAAGTAGTTTGTCAGTAGATGTTGGGGAAGGAAGGGGAGGGAGTGGATGGTATAAAGGAAATTGTAATGGGGTGGGTGGGAATGGGGGTAGGGTAAGGGGGTGAAGTGAGGCCGAGCGGAGCGAGGGTGAACGGAGTGGGCATCGCCAGGTCAGCAGTGTGAAACAGCACTGAAAATATCAATCATAAAGGAAGCAACTGCGAAAATCAGAGCTGAAGAGGTAAGAAGAGAGCAAGCCAGAGATGAAAATGTGCAGATATAAATTTAAAAAAAGGAGACAAAGGGTACAGAAGATGTACTAGGGGTTAAATAGCACTCTATAATGTGTCACGCAACATTAAAGCTACACATATACTGGAACTATTGAGAGTTAAAATAACATTAAACTAAAAGCTATTGCTACTATTGTTAGTTAAAACAACAAGGAATAAGGTAGACTGATGGCATTGTGCTGCCACCTGGTGGCCAAAGTAAGTTACTACAACCAGAAAAACTAACCTGTGTGTGTGCTCACCTGCCCTTTAGTAATACTTTAAATGATAAGGAGCAGTTCACTTTTAAAAAAGCAAATAGTCTTAAAAACACATTCAAAGTGTGGATAAATTACATTAGAAGGAACACCTATAGTTGAGCTAGAAAGCTGTGGTTTCTAGTTTGTTTTTGGAATGGCTTCAGGTAGGTAACTTAAGCAAATTTATAACACTTTCACAAGGTATTTTGCTGGGCGAGTCTGTTGGACAGGGGATGACCACAGAGTGTTTAACCCATCGGGAGAAGCTGCAAGAGATAAGGGGGGACATATAGAAAAGGTTATACCAAGAAAGTAAAAAAAGACATATGAGAGGCCAGACCTAGGAAAACCCTAGAGAATCAGAAGGATAAGTGAGGTATAATACAGACAAGAAATAGCCAGTGTAGCAATAACAGTATTCCCAGTTCACTAAGCTCTGAAAGCAGAGCAGATACTACTTTTTAAACAACTAATGTAGCACTAAAAGTAAATGCAGTAGTTTATACAGAAAAAGCAAATATTAGCAAAACAGTTAACTAAGCCCTGTAAGCAGAACAGAAAACATTCTTAAAAAACTGTAATGTGGCACTAGGAGTAAATGCAGTAGTTTGTACAGAAAATCAAGATGTAGCAAACACAGTTAACTCTGCACTGACAGACAGTGCATAGTTGCAGTGTAAACACAGCAATAAATAAAACAGTATGTCTTGCACAATACTTTCTAAAGCCAGAGAGCACACAGGCAGGGGAGAGTAGAAGCTTCCATGTGGACTGCACAGAAGCTAGAAAGGATTTTAAAGATGGCACCACAGGAAGGAAGGGAAAGTTAAAGAGTTGGTGGAGGAGTTGGAAAAAGAAAGTGAAAGAAACTGGGGGAGCGGTTGGAGAGAGAGTGGAGATGGATGTCACAGTGGCCTAGCTGGTTGGAACCAGTAATGACAGGGCCAGGTCAGCAGTGTGAAACAGCACTGAAAATAACAATCAGAAAGGAAGCAACTGTGAAAATCAGAGGTATTTTGCTGGGCAAGTCTGTTGGGCAGGGGATGACCACAGAGTATTTAACCCATCTGGAAAAGAGTTGAGCTAGAAAGCTATGGTTTCTAGTTTGTTTTTGGAGCTGCTTCAGGCAGGTATCTTAAGCAGATTTATAACACTTTCACAAGGCATTTTGCTGGGTGAGTCTGTTGGGCAGGGGATGACCACAGAGTGTTTAACCCATCGGGAGAAGCGTCTAAAGCGAGATAGCACACAGGCAGGGGAGAGTAGAAACTTCTATATTTTATTCCCCTGGGGAACAGGAAAAAGTAAATGGGAAAGGTGACACCATCTGTGTAGAGACCATGCTTTTTTCTTTAAGGTCCTACCACCCCAATACCTTATACATGCCATAGTAGCATTCCTCCTTGAGGGTATGCAGCAGATATAATGCATTGCTGTCATTTATTCTAGTGTGTAAGTTAAGATTCTGAGCAATCCTGCATTGTAGAACAAGCACATATTGCACACTTTTTTAGTTTTCACCAGGGAAGTTAGTACACTTTGTGTGCCCCAGATATGCACTCCCTTCTCCCTGCAGAGAAAGAGTGTGGAAGGCACAGCTCCTTCACTTCTCTCTATTCTCAGCAAACTCCTGCAAATGGTTGAGCAACTGACTGAACTCAAGTCACTTGGGTCATAGTCAAGTCTCTGTCCCTGCATGCCCTTGGAGCTGGCAATGTATTTACCTTTATGATTAATTTGGAAAACATTTGAAGTAATGAGTCCAAGGGTGGTATCAACACACTGCACTGTGTTCAATGCTTGAGCACACTTCTAGTCACATTTTAGTTCAAGGGACTGCTTAAATGAACAAATGTGCCATTTGGGTTTCTCATCTTTTCTTTACTTTCTTTTCTCCCAGACATAGAAAACATCCTATTTCTTAAAACAGGTTAAATAATCCTCCAATCCCTCCACCCAAACCAGGCATACTAGTTCAGATAAAAGTACAAGTTTGTGATTGCCTACTTCACTATTTGTGCTTTATGTCATGCATGCATTGTCTTGTATTACAGTATTATGCTTTACGTCCGACTCATGCTACTGAAAATTGTTCTTGATTAATGTTTATACACTGTAAGCAAAACTACACATTGGTAGGCAGGCAGAAAGGTAAAAGGAAAATCAATTCCTAGTCACTTTGTCTCACTTTATCACAACTAGTTTACTTCAGATAACTAAAATAATTAGCAGCACAGCATATAAATAGTGAACAGTTTATAACATTTTATAAGAAGTGCATGAGATCCTCTTTGATACATAATAAACATAGCTCTGTAATATCAACTATTAGGAAAGTAACAGGCCACAAAGCAATACTGTTACATCTCCCAAAATAGGCATACTGGCATATTCCTTGTCAGTACAATAATAAACTGTCTTGGAGTGTACAGGGATTACCACACATTGCATGTGATTCTATGGC